>NC_141818.1:50562713-50647713 GCF_982586985.1 Callionymus lyra | reverse complement strand
ATCTTTTCTTCTTTGAGTCTCGAGGCTTCAGGTGCAGAAGTTTCTCGCAGGAGGAAGTTGAGTTTGAAAAACAGTTGATTCTTCAGAAAGTCCAGCAGCGACACTGAAGGAGGTGAAACTACAGCGAAATCCAACACGCCTTTAATGATTTCACGGCAAAAAAAACAGATGGAAATAAAATCTCTACTTTCATTCTCTCATCCACTTCCTTCGACCTCTTCCTCTGTTTCTCTTCCATTCGGTCAAAGATTTGAAAACCGTTCCTTTCATCTCGAGCCTCGACGTCTCGTCTTTGCGACTCTGACGGAGACGCCGGTGTTTTCAATGTGTTTTCATCATCATGCAGATGCTGCTGATAGTCGTCGCTTATTTTCTCGTACGACGAGCGTCAGACGCTCTCGTCGACGAATCATCTGCTGCTCGACTGCGATCCACGCCTCGTTCGACCCGCGAGTCTCTCTCTCCCTTTGTTTCTCAGAGCATTAGTGTTTGAAATTGACTTTTCAAATGTTGACGCTTTTGTTTATTCAAATGTTTTTTATTTTTGACACATAGTTTGATTTTGTAATAACAACCATTTAATAAACGCTCTAAGTTCTATATTTTTTTATTTATAGTCTTTTAAATTCAATATAAATGTTGGTATAATAGAGTCACCAGACAGAACTAACTGATCCAGTATCTCTGTGCTCTGTTAGTTCTGTCTGGTGACTCTATTATACCAACATTTATATTGAATTTAAAAGGCTATGAATAAAAGAAAATGTTAAATTAAGAAAATTAATTTGGGAAAAGTGGGAACTAAAATATAAAAATGAATTCATTTTGAAAATATTCAAATGATTTTCTATTTAATTACGTTTTTAAAGAAATTAACTTGACCTTTGTATTTAGAAATTGTTCAATTAAATGATTGAATAAAAAAACAACAAGCTTTATTCAATTCTAATCAAAAAATCATTGGATGAAAAAGAAAATCAATAAACAATTCAAAAGTTCAACATTTGACATGATGGATACAAATATTCTTTTGATGTCACTGATCAACTTCTAAACTGAAACATATCGTTTCCAAATATGTGAAGTTGAGGAGAAAAGTCTTGAGAGGTTTTTATTTCTTCAAAGTTCCCGTTGGTGCGACAGAGTATTTTCCAGGCATCACTGATGTTGTGACGCCCGAGAGCCATTCCTGGAGAACATTATCCTCACAGGAGCCGTTCTTGAGCGAGAGTTGAAACTGACGCCGCAGGAGAAACTTTAACAAGAGTTGAACTCTGTGACCTGCTCACGTGTTCAGATCAACACACTTGCATCACAGCTAACTTGACCTCTGAGGTGACCTCTGGAGACATGACCCAGTAACACACATACGTTATTCTACTTGTTGGTTCAATAAATTGTTTCAAAATGTCATCGTGACCTCGTGCCCTTTAAAACACAATTGTTTGTCTAAAAATAATTATCAATTATAATAAATAATAATAAATAAATACATCCGTCAAAATAGTTCCCTCCTTGTTATTGCATCGTGATGCGTTCAGGTACCTTCTCACGATTCATTTTGTCGACTTCATTACTTGGAAGATTCTTAAGAGTTTTGTTTCGATTATTGTGAAAGTTGTTGTATATCTAAGGATTATATGACGAGACATTTATAGAAAACACTATAGAAGTGTGTGTTTGTCAAGAGTGTGTTGATGTGTATCACGATACAAGGATACGATATATAGTGGTTTACAGTGATGGTGTAGTAACAAGGATATATGTGTAGTATTGTCCAGTACTTGACTCTGGTGTTGTGATAGTGTAGTAACAAAGATATATGTGTAGTATTGTCCAGTACTTGACTCTGGTGTTGTGATAGTGTAGTAACAAGGATATATGTGTAGTATTGTCCAGTACTTGACTCTGGTGTTGTGATAGTGTAGTAACAAAGATATATGTGTAGTATTGTCCAGTACTTGACTCTGGTGTTGTGATAGTGTAGTAACAAGTATATATGTGTAGTATTGTGGAGTACTTGACTCTGGTGTTGTGATAGTGTAGTAACAAGGATATATGTGTAGTATTGTCCAGTACTTGACTCTGGTGTTGTGATAGTGTAGTAACAAGTATATATGTGTAGTATTGTTGAGTACTTGACTCTGGTGTTGTGATAGTGTAGTAACAAGGATATATGTGTAGTATTGTCCAGTACTTGACTCTGGTGTTGTGATAGTGTAGTAACAAGTATATATGTGTAGTATTGTCCAGTAGTTGACTCTGGTGTTGTGATAGTGTAGTAACAAGTATATATGTGTAGTATTGTGGAGTACTTGACTCTGGTGTTGTGATAGTGTAGTAACAAGGATATATGTGTAGTATTGTGGAGTACTTGACTCTGGTGTTGTGATAGTGTAGTAACAAGGATATATGTGTAGTATTGTGGAGTACTTGACTCTGGTGTTGTGATAGTGTAGTAACAAGTATATATGTGTAGTATTGTGGAGTACTTGACTCTGGTGTTGTGATAGTGTAGTAACAAGTATATATGTGTAGTATTGTGGAGTACTTGACTCTGGTGTTGTGATAGTGTAGTAACAAGGATATATGTGTAGTATTGTCGAGTACATGACTCTGGTGTTGTGATAGTGTAGTAACAAGTATATATGTGTAGTATTGTCCAGTACTTGACTCTGGTGTTGTGATAGTGTAGTAACAAGGATATATGTGTAGTATTGTCGAGTACATGACTCTGGTGTTGTGATAGTGTAGTAACAAGTATATATGTGTAGTATTGTCCAGTACTTGACTCTGGTGTTGTGATAGTGTAGTAACAAGTATATATGTGTAGTATTGTGGAGTACTTGACTCTGGTGTTGTGATAGTGTAGTAACAAGGATATATGTGTAGTATTGTCGAGTACATGACTCTGGTGTTGTGATAGTGTAGTAACAAGTAAATATGTGTAGTATTGTCCAGTACTTGACTCTGGTGTTGTGATAGTGTAGTAACAAGTATATATGTGTTGTATTGACCAGTACTTGACTCTGGTGTTGTGATAGTGTAGTAACAAGTATAGTGGTGAAGGATGGAGAAGAAAGACAGGATGAAGTGGTGAAGGACGGAGAAGAAAGACAGGATGAAGTGGTGAAGGAGGGAGAAGAAAGACAGGATGAAGTGGTGAAGGACGGAGAAGAAAGACAGGATGAAGTGGTGAAGGACGTAGAAGAAAGACAGGATGAAGTGGTGAAGGACGGAGAAGAAAGACAGGATGAAGTGGTGAAGGAGGGAGAAGAAAGACAGGATGAAGTGGTGAAGGATGGAGAAGAACGACAGGATGAAGTGGTGAAGGACGGAGAAGAAAGACAGGATGAAGTGGTGAAGGAGGGAGAAGAAAGACAGGATGAAGTGGTGAAGGACGGAGAAGAAAGACAGGATGAAGTGGTGAAGGACAGAGAAGAAAGACAGGATGAAGTGGTGAAGGACGGAGAAGAAAGACAGGATGAAGTGGTGAAGGATGGAGAAAAAAGACAGGATGAAGTGGTGAAGGACGGAGAAGAAAGACAGGATGAAGTGGTGAAGGAGGGAGAAGAAAGACAGGATGAAGTGGTGAAGGATGGAGAAGAAAGACAGGATGAAGTGGTGAAGGATGGAGAAAAAAGACAGGATGAAGTGGTGAAGGATGGAGAAAAAAGACAGGATGAAGTGGTGAAGGACGGAGAAGAAAGACAGGATGAAGTGGTGAAGGAGGGAGAAGAAAGACAGGATGAAGTGGTGAAGGAGGGAGAAGAAAGACAGGATGAAGTGGTGAAGGATAGAGAAGAAAGACAGGATGAAGTGGTGAAGGAGGGAGAAGAAAGACAGGATGAAGTGGTGAAGGATAGAGAAGAAAGACAGGATGAAGTGGTGAAGGAGGGAGAAGAAAGACAGGATGAAGTGGTGAAGGAGGGAGAAGAAAGACAGGATGAAGTGGTGAAGGAGGGAGAAGAAAGACAGGATGAAGTGGTGAAGGACGGAGAAGAAAGACAGGATGAAGTGGTGAAGGAGGGAGAAGAAAGACAGGATGAAGTGGTGAAGGAGGGAGAAGAAAGACAGGATGAAGTGGTGAAGGATAGAGAAGAAAGACAGGATGAAGTGGTGAAGGAGGGAGAAGAAAGACAGGATGAAGTGGTGAAGGAGGGAGAAGAAAGACAGGATGAAGTGGTGAAGGAGGGAGAAGAAAGACAGGATGAAGTGGTGAAGGATGGAGAAGAAAGACAGGATGAAGTGGTGAAGGAGGGAGAAGAAAGACAGGATGAAGTGGTGAAGGATAGAGAAGAAAGACAGGATGAAGTGGTGAAGGAGGGAGAAGAAAGACAGGATGAAGTGGTGAAGGATAGAGAAGAAAGACAGGATGAAGTGGTGAAGGAGGGAGAAGAAAGACAGGATGAAGGATCAACAAACCACTTCAGTTTCACTTTAATTTGCTTCTGTTTCTTTAAACGCTGAAGAACATGTCAATCAATCATCAAAGAACAGAAATGATTCAAAACAACATCATTTTTGTAACGACGTGTAAAAATATAAAAGTATTTTCTGAAGATAAAACAAAAGTTTCTCTGAATCAAAACGTCCTGATTGTTGATCAGTTGGAAGAAAAACTTGTTTCTTGATGATTAAGAATAACTTTGACTGAGAAGATTCTTCAGCTGCTGCTGATTTATCTTTCACTCTTATTTTCTCACTCTTTCTCTCTTATATTCTCACTCTTTCAGTCTTATGTTTTCACTTTTTCACTCTTACGTTCTCACTCTTTCACTCATATATTCTGACTCTTACACTCTCACTCTTGTGTTCTCACTCTTTCACTCTTATGTTCTCACTCTTATATTCTCACTCTTTCACTCTTATATTCTCACTCTTTCACTCTTGTATTCTCACTCTTTCTCTCTTATATTCTCACTCTTACACTCTCACTCTTGTGTTCTCACTCTTTCACTCTTAGCTTCTCACTCTTTCACTCTTAGCTTCTCACTCTTTCTCTCTTATATTCTCACTCTTACACTCTCACTCTTGTGTTCTCACTCTTTCACACTTATCTTCTCACTCTTTCACTCTTATGTTCTCACTATTATATTCTCACTCTTTCACTCTTGTATTCTCACTCTTTCACTCTTATATTCTCACTCTTTCACTCTTATATTCTCACTCTTTCACTCTTGTATTCTCACTCTTTCACTCTTATATTCTCACTCTTTCACTCTTGTATTCTCACTCTTTCTCTCTTATATTCTCACTCTTACACTCTCACTCTTGTGTTCTCACTCTTTCACTCTTATCTTCTCACTCTTTCACTCTTATGTTCTCACTCTTATATTCTCACTCTTTCACTCTTGTATTCTCACTCTTTCACTCTTATATTCTCACTCTTTCACTCTTGTATTCTCACTCTTTCTCTCGTGTTCTCACTCTTTCACTCTTATCTTCTCACTCTTATATTCTCACTCTTATGTTCTCACTCTTATATTCTCACTCTTTCACTCTTGTATTCTCACTCTTTCACTCTTATATTTTCACTCTTTCGTTCTCACTCTTTCACTTACATTCTCACTCTCTTACTCTTACACTCTCACTCTTATGTTCTCACTCTCTTACTCTTACATTCTCACCCTCACCTTCTCACTTTTACATTCTCACTCTCTTTCTCTTACATTTTCACTCTCTCACTTACATTCTCACTTTCCCTCACTCTCACCTTCTCACTTACATTCTCACTCTCTTACATTTTCACTGTCACATACTCTCACTCTTTCATTCTCTCACTCTCTCACTCTCAGAACAGACAGCAAGAGTGTGTACACAGGCACACACTCGAGGTCACACACGATGGTGTCACATGACTCTTAAGTGTGGTTCGATTCCACTGATGACTAAGAGCTGATGAGCAACACAAGCGTCTGATTGGTCGAGAGCGAAGCCTCCATTACTGAGTGTTTTCTCTTCCACTGTCGTTTCTTTAAAAGGTTCTTGAATCGACGACAATGACTTTGATTGTTTTTCACTTTATCTTCACTTTCGTTTGTTTTGTCCAAGAATTATTAACTTGTTTTTAATCTTCTTTTCACTGTTTTTTTCTTTCTCCCCAAACGTTCTTCTCAGGGGTTTCTTTTCTTCCTCTTTAACCTTCGCTCGGGTTTCATTTCATTTTTAACGTCCATGTTGTCGTCTCTGACCACGTCTCCTGTTCTCCAGCTGGCCCTGGAGGACCCGGTCCACAGCGTGTCGCTGCAGCAGTTCGTCTACGAGAAGCTGAAGCTGCAGCAGACGCTGCTGGGAGACCCGGGCTTCGCGGCGCTGATGGAGACGGTGGACACGGAGCTGGTGCGTCAGCTGCAGGACTTCATGCAGGGCTTCTGAAGACCCGCCTCACCCTCACCCGCCTCACCCGCCTCACCCTCACCCGCCTCACCCCCCCATCATCACGCCTTAACCTCCTCCAGGACGCGAGCGCCACGAGCTTCCACGCCGTCGTCTCTTCTTCTTCTTCTCTGGTTCCTGGTCCCGGAAGGTGAGAGCGCGGCGCCGCCTGCAGGACAACCTGAAGAGAACCTTTTTTTTTTTTCCTATCGTAGCAACACCATGTTCTGAAGGACCGACCGGGTCAGTCGGATCCCATCGGAACCCGAAAGACTCGGAACACGAAAACTGAAACGTTACGACCATATATGGGCGAGCGCGCTCGCCGTTCTCGCGGCGGGTTTTTTAAACGACGCCCGCAGTGGTCAGTGGCTTGAGACGCAGAGTCCAAGGTCACCCTGGTCGACCACTGACCACTGCGAACACCGACTCCGGTGACAAACGTGTGCCATGTCTTTTGTTTTGCAACATTTCAGACGAAGACCTCGACCTTGAACCATCAGTGTTTACAGATTTATTCTTGAAGGTGATTTTCTACGTGAACCTGCATGAACGTCTTCACCTTGAGCTTTACTTCCTGAAGGACTTCGTGTGCGACGGGTTCTTTTTTTTTTTTACCACGAGTTCTGAGAGGTTTTATCTCGTTGCTGCTACTGTCGGAGGCTCAGAACTCGAGGACCAGAACTCTTGTGGTGAAGGTCCAGACGACGACCCGACGAGCGAGAAAAACACTATTTTCATAAGAAGATGTTTTAAGTTTGGCTTCTGGACGCGAAGACCTGCTTTTCGTTTGATTTTCTTCCGTTTGAACCAAATATTTAGTTTTTCTCGTTGGACTAACGTTTGTTTTTCCTCCACATCCTTCAATAAAATGCAGAATTAAATCCAGATGTTGTCGTTTCTTCCATGATTGTCATTAAGTTGAAATCGAATAAAATGATTGATTTAAAACAGAAATTAAAACCAGTTTAAATAAAACCATCAGATTAATTCAGTTTAGTTGATAAAATATATTTTGTTGAAGTAAAACATCAAACGATTCAAAGAGTAAAATAACATTGATTTAGTTCAGTTTTAAAAGATGTTTTTAAACAAATGTCTGTTGATCACATGATCAAAGTATGACTTTATATACTTTGTTTTCATTATTTATTGAAAATAATCTTTTTTACACTGAACCTCATCTTCCTCTTCATCATCATCATCATCATCTTCATCATCATCATCATCATCATCCTACTAGAAACACCATTTATGTCATGTCGCTCAACACTTCATCTACTCTACATCCTATTTATCTTCCTCTTCATCCTCTTCACCTCCTCATCCTTTTCAGCCTCATTCTTCCTCCTCTTCATCCTCCTCTTCCTATTTTCCCTTTTCCTCTTTCTCCTCATCCTCCTTCTTCCCCTCCTCTTTCTCATCCTCCTCCTCTTTCTCTTCCTCTTCTTTATCCTCATCCTCCTCCTCTTCATCTTCTTACTCCTCTTCCTTCCTTCTTCATTCCTTCTCCTTTTCTTTCCCCTCTTCTTACTCTTCACCACCTCTTCATCCTTCTCCTCTTCTGTCTCCTCTTTTCCTTCTCCTTTTCTTTCCCCTCTTCTTACTCTTCACCACCTCTTCATCCTTCTCCTCTTCCGTCTCCTCTTTTTCTTCTTCCTCCTCTTCATTTTCCTCCTCTTCCTCTTCTTCATCCTCTTACTCCTCATAATCCTCTTTATCTTCTTCCTCTTCACCACCTCTTCCTCCTCTTCAGTCTCCTCCTTTTCTTCTTCCTCCTCCTCTTCCTCTTCTTCATACTCTTCACCATTCTCTTTATCTTCTTCCTCTTCACCTCCTCTTCCACCTCTTCATTCTCCTCTTCTTCTTTCTCTTCTTCATCCTCTTACTCCTCATCATCCTCTTCCTCTTCTTCCTCCTCCTCCTCCTCATCATCTGGAAAAGCGCCTCATCCATCCTACTCCTGACTCCACTTGACGACGTCCATCCCTGGCAAACAAGACTCTATTGTTTCATTTATTTCCACATGAGACACAAACGGGTTCAAACATCTTCTATCGTGACCTGATCTCATCAGATCGATCAGCGACACTTGATTGACAGCACATTAGTGGAGGTAATTGAAAAAGACAAAATCAACCCTCGTGATGTCATCGTGATGTCATCGTGATGTCATCTGTCGCTTCTTCCTTCTGATTGGACGATTGGATCCTCGTCGTCCGATCTGAAGAGTTTCGACTGTCGTTCGAGTTTAAGTTGATCTTTTATTGAAACGTTATTTTAGGAAACAAACATTTTATTTTATTTAATCAAATAAATTGTTTAGTAAAAGGTTATATTTATTT
The DNA here is from genome assembly GCF_982586985.1 of Callionymus lyra. NCBI lineage: Eukaryota > Metazoa > Chordata > Actinopteri > Syngnathiformes > Callionymidae > Callionymus > Callionymus lyra. The sequence goes on along the minus strand of NC_141818.1, from coordinate 50,638,990 downwards.
ATTTTAAATATATATATAAATAGAGATTATTATTATTATATATATATATATATATATATATATATATATATATATATATATATATATATTTTGTTTAATATTTGCAAAATAGATGATTTATTTTTTACACAGAGTTTGATATAATAATAATTAATAATAATGTTAAATGTTTTATATATAAATATAAATGTTTTTTCAGATTCAACAGAAGCTTCAACTTTCATCGTCTCTCGTGAACAAAGATATTTCCTGTGATTGTTGATCAAACATCAACATCATCGACTTGAACTTCGAGGTCAAAACAAATCTGTCGTCTCTTCAAACAAACTCTCGCCTCGTCAGCGAAAAACATCTGTTTCTGTGTGAAAATAACGTTTGAAGGTCTGATCCTCGACGGTCTCGTCTCAGTCGAAGCAGAATTAAACCTAAAACATTAGTTTGATCTTAAAGTATCAAACAAACTAATATCAATAACGATTAATATTTATTTTTGATGAATCATTCAAACATTAATTTAGGTAAATAATAATAGAATGTTGTGTCATTTCTTCAGCTGTGAGGTTTTATACTATATTGATTGACGGGTGACCTCTGACCTTCTAGGATCAGTGACACTGCTGGACGTCAATAATCCTTAATCCACCTGCAAAGAAAGTTAATTTAATGTTTTTGTTTCCTCAACGATCAGTGGAACCAACAGGGAGCGAACATTGATTTGTTGTTGGAGTTAATATTTCACTTCCTTAACTGAGCCGCGATTCTTTCTTGAATCTTTTATTTTTGAAACATTTTTCTTCAAATTCTTCACGTCGACATAAAAAAACAACCATTAAAGCAACAAAATGTAAAATTTGAGGTCATTTTTTGTTTCTATTGACCCATGACTGAGAATCTAATGGACTCTAATAGACTCTACTGAACTCTACTGGACTCTTCTGAACTCTGCTGCACTCTACTAGATTATAATAGACTCTACATGACTCTACTAGAGTTCACTAGAGTCTACATGATTATACTTGACTGTACTGGACTTTACTAGACTATACATGAATATATTAGACTCTACTAGATTCGACTAGACTCTACTAGACTCTACTAGACTATACTAGACGTGCTAAATCTGGTGCAGCCATATTTTTAATGTAACTGCACATTGTCCTTTTAAATAAACTGAACTGAACTGAACTAGACTCTACTAGACTCTACTCGACTCTACAAGTGTCCACTGGACTCTAAATGGCTATACTAGACTCTACTGGACTCTACAAGACTATACAATACTACTAGATTCTACTAGACTCTACTTCACTCTACTAGACTCTGCTGGACTCTAATAGACTATACTTGACTCTAAAAGACTAATAGATTCTACTATACTTTACTAGACTCTACTATATTCTACTGGACTGGACTGGAAACTATTTTCAGCTCCTGTTCGCTCTGGTTTAAGTGAGTCTGAAGGACACTAAGTGTCACATCTTTTGTAGAAAAGAACAAAACCTGCTCAAAACTTCCAGGAATAAAAGGTCAATTTGACAAACTCAACAAATGACCTTGAAAGAGATTTGATTCCGACTTGACCTCGTCCTGAAAGGGACGTTTCTTTCTTATCTGGTGACCTGGTTCAGATCCTTTCAGTTCCTGGAATACCAGGAAAAACCGGATCAGCCTGAACAAATCTTCTTGATCCTGCAGCGTCTGGAGATGTTTGATGAAGAGATAAGACTCGGAGCTGAGAGGACGACGAGAACCTTATCAGTGGAATCTACTTCAATCGTCCTCTCGTGGATAAAGCGCTGCTTAAAGGCACTTAAGAGCAGAAGAGGTTTGACGACTGACGGACAACCTGTCCGTCGTGGACGCCGAGCTAAAACATCTTGAGGTCTTGTTCACGAGTGATGGAGGAGATGAACGTGAGGTGGATTGTGGTGAGTCGACACTTCTGCAGACCACGATGTGTGTTGGTGCAAAGAGAGCTGAGCTAGAAGACTCTCAGTGCATCAGTGGATCTACCTTCACCTGAGGTCAGAGACTCAAAGAGTCTAGATGGTTCAAGAGTAGGGAGGAGGCCACGGGGCAGACCCAGGAGAGAGACTGTACCAGTCGTACTCGACTCTACTGTCGTGTTTCTACTGCTGCCATATGACCACAAAAAACGTGCTGAGTCACCTTTTACGTCCAAGTCCACATGTATCAAGACTGAAAAGATGGTTAAAAGTTTGTAATTATCACATGGTCACGTTGAGATGTTGACGTCAGAGTCACATGATCAATATTGATCGTAGATTAACACACAGTAGTTACACGAGTTAATTTGTTCACATTCAGCAAATTAATGATTTTTATTTATTTAAGACAACATCCATCTTTTTATAATGAATATTTTAATCTGCTATTTCATCATCATCATCATCTTCATCATCATCATCTTCTTCATCATCTTCATCATCATCATCATCTTCATCTTCAACATCATCATCATCTTCATCATCTTCATCATCATCTTCATCATCATCATCTTCTTCATCATCTTCATCATCATCATCATCTTCATCTTCAACATCATCATCATCTTCATCATCTTCATCATCATCTTCATCATCATCATCTTCTTCATCATCTTCATCATCATCATCATCTTCATCTTCAACATCATCATCATCATCATCTTCATCATCTTCATCTTCATCATCATCTTCATCTTCAACATCATCATCATCTTCATCATCTTCATCATCATCTTCATCATTAATACTCTTTAAGTCACTGATTTAAACTTGTATTCTTGTTAAACTCACGTTTCAAATAAGCCCCTGATCGTCTGTAAATAAAGTATTTGTGTTAATAAATGTATATAAAATATAAACATTTACACAGAGCTTTAAATGTAAGTATGTGATCATGTCAGACATGTTTAAATGAACGAATATAAACAGTTAATCCAGTTTAAATTCATGTTTTCATTTGTTTGTTCTGATCGTGGAGAGAAAAATCACAGACTCTGGTTCATTTAAATATGATTTAAATATGTAAATAAGTGGAAAGGGACGAACAAGTCTGCGATTAATTCTACGTTGATTAAGATGTTTGAAGGAAAAGTGTCTAAATTCTTGACGTGCACAGATTCATACGTACGAATATTTTTGTGCTGAGTCATCTTCTGGATTTCAGTTTACGGACATATTTAGTAGAAGATCTACGAACGTCTCAGTACATGAAGCTCCTGAGGTCCTCAGTCCACAGAACAACCTTCAGATCTTCATGTTTTCCTCCTTTTCGCAGCAGGTTTTAAAAAAATGTCGAGTTCGTTCCTGATGAATATTCATGACTCTCTGACCAATCAGGGGCCGGCGCTCGGTCGACGTCACCTTCTTCCTGCAGGTACCAGAAGTAGAAGCTGCTGCAGTGGAAGAAGGTTGTTGGGTCCGAGCTGTGGAATCATCACCTGCTGGAGTGAAAAGAAGAAAAATAAATAAACACATGATTTACTGATTAAAGTAAAGATTCCTAAATCTGTGAAATACCTTCGAAGTGTCGTTGATTATTTTTCAAATGAGCGGATGTTTGTGTTGACGGCGCCGGAGTGAGTGGGTCGACCCCCCGGAGTGAGTGGGTCGACCCCCCGGAGTGAGTGGGTCGACCCACTCACTCCGGGGGGTCGACCCCCTCACTCCGGGTCGCCCCCCCGGAGTGAGGGGGTCGACCCCCCGGAGCTTCCACAGCAGGAATGGAACCTTTCACCCACTGGAACGATCGCGTCTGGAGGTTTGATCCCAAGAATAACATCACGACACGTGTAAACAACTTTATAAAACATGTTTTATTTTTGTCTACATTGAGATTTATCTCAGATTATTTGCACTTTTTCTGCAAAATGATCAACTTGTTAATTGTTGTGTAAATAATAATAAACCAAAACAACTAAATATACTCATAAAAAAAAGGTTTAATCAGAGAAAAAGTACTTTACCTGAAGCACAATATTTTAATACTTTTTCTGCACAAAACAAGTAGTTCTCAGTATTATCTTGAACTTTAAAGTATATATTTTATTGAATATTGTTTTAAATGTTTAAGCGCTTTGTGACCCTGGTCTGTAGAAGCGCTATATAAATATAAATTACTTACTTACTTCTGGGACACAAAATGGCCGCCCCAATGATGTTTGACCTCTTGACCTTTTGACCATGAATCCAAACGAACGTGTTTATTTATTTCCACAATAATCAATGTATTCATTTATTCTGATATAACTTCAGTTGTTTTTATTCAAATCCTTCTCTTCTTGTCGTGAACAAAGTCATCATTTGTTGGAACTTAACTTTGAAAATAAACATCTTTGATTCAACTTCAAGTTTCCTGGTTGTTTGAGGCTCCAGTAGAACAAATAATATAATAATATAATATAACACTTGTTTTAATTTGAAAGTATTTGATCGTGTGTTTTGTCACGAGACTCTCGCCGCGTGATTGGCTGAAAGTTGTTTTTTTTATACGCTTTTGTATTGAATTTAAAAGGTTACAAATGAAAAAATATAGCATTTAGAAAAGTTATTTTTGAATTATTATAATTAGAATATCAAAATCTATGTGTAAAAAATATATGACATTGTAAAAATACTGTAATTTTTTAATTCAGTTGATAATTACATGTTAATTCAAGCACAATATTGCGCCGACGATGAAACGCTTCCACAGTTAAGCTGAGATTGAATCACACGTCAGTCATGAAGAACAAACACGAAGCTGCTGTAACCTCTAATCTCACGCGATCAAGAGAACCTCGTGATTATCTCAGATCCACCGACTCGCACATGTTTGGACTGAAGTCGTGTCACGCGGGCGATGGTTTGAATCCCGGCTCATGTTGACTCCGCTGCAGATTTCCCTCGGGTCGTCGTTATCTGGTCTTAGTCACGAGAGAGAAGCGTCGTCGCCTCGTGAAGTCAAACACAATCATGGTGTCGTCTGACGGATCAACGCTTCAGCGACGCTCACGTCTGCGAACGACCGGCGCGACCGTCGCCGTCACTGAACACTAGAGTGTCAGAAACATCAGCTTCTGCTTCATATAACATGTTTAAAGACATAATCAGTGATGTCATGCTTCAGTTCACTGAGGAAGATGACAGATGTTTGACAGATGTTTGACACATGTTTGACAGATGTTTGACAGGTGTCTGATAGATGTTTGACAGATTTTTAACAGGTGTTTGACAGGTGTCTGACAGATGTTTGACAGGTGTTTGACAGGTGTTTGACAGATGTTTAACAGATGTTTGACAGATGTTTGACAGGTGTTTGACGGGTGTTTGACAGATGTTTGACGGGTGTTTGACAGATGTTTGACTGATGTTTGACTGATGTTTGACACATGTTTGACACATGTTTGACAGGTGTTTGACAGGTGTTTGACAGGTGTTTGACGGGTGTTTGACAGATGTTTGACAGGTGTTTGACAGGTGTTTTTGACAGATGTTTTTGACAGATGTTTGACAGGTGTTTGACAGATGTTTGACAGGTGTTTGACGGGTGTTTTTGACAGATGTTTGACAGATGTTTGACGGGTGTTTTTAACAGATGTTTGACAGATGTTTGACGGGGGTTTTTGACAGATGTTTGACAGATGTTTGACAGGTGTTTGACGGGTGTGTTTGACAGATGTTTGACAGATGTTTGACGGGTGTTTTTGACAGATGTTTGACAGATGTTTGACAGGTGTTTGACGGGTGTTTGACAGATGTTTGACGGGTGTTTGACAGATGTTTGACGGGTGTTTTTGACAGATGTTTGACTGATGTTTGACAGATGTTTGACACATGTTTGACAGATGTTTGACAGATGTTTGACAGGTGTTTGACAGATGTTTGACAGGTGTTTGACGGGTGTTTTTGACAGATGTTTGACAGATGTTTGACGGGTGTTTTTAACAGATGTTTGACAGATGTTTGACGGGGTTTTTTGACAGATGTTTGACAGATGTTTGACAGGTGTTTGACGGGTGTTTTTGACAGATGTTTGACAGATTTTTGACGGGTGTTTTTGACAGATGTTTGACAGATGTTTGACAGGTGTTTGACGGGTGTTTTTGACAGATGTTTGACAGATGTTTGACGGGTGTTTTTGACAGATGTTTGACAGGTGTTTGACGGGTGTTTTTGACGGGTGTTTTTGACAGATGTTTGACTGATGTTTGACAGATGTTTGACAGATGTTTGATGGGTGTTTTTGACAGATGTTTGACAGATGTTTGACAGGTGTTTGATGGGTGTTTTTGACAGATATTTGATAGATGTTTGACAGATTTTTACAGATGTTTGACAGGTGTTTGACAGATGTTTGACAGATTTTTACAGATGTTTGACAGGTGTTTGACGGATTTTTGAAAGTCTTTTAGCGGATGTTTGACAGATATTTTACAGATGTTTTACAGATGTGTGACAGATGCGTGGCAGATGTTTGACAGATGTTTGACAGGTGTTTGAGGGATTTTTGACAGATATTTTACAGATGTTTGACAGGTGTTTGAGGGATTTTTGACAGATATTTTACAGATGTCAGCTGTTTGACGGGCCTTTGACAGATTTTTGATGGGTGTATGACAGATGTCTGACGGGTGTGTGACAGATTTTCTTTTTAAGCTTTAACAATTTGGATGGAAGCGAACCCGCAACCTTCCTGCTGTAAGAGAGTCACTACGCTAAAATAATATTTTATTAATTATATTTTAATAAACTGAATTTGAATGAAAAACTATTTTCTACTTAAACACTAATACGTGAGATTTATCGATTGTTTTTGGCTCCCCCAGTGTCAGAATGATGTAACTGCAGTGTAGAACCTCCGTCGTCACGAACCACATTTGTTCAATAAACATGATAAAGATTTCTTCTTTTATCTTCCGGTCAGTTGAACGAGTCTCTCGGTATCTTTTATATGGTTGTGAAGAATCACAACAGTGTTCACAGACACACAAACACACAGTCGTACACACAAATACACACACACTAAAGTAGCCACGTCTCACAAATCACACTGTTTATTTCTCCAGTCGTCCACCTACAGACTCTATATATCGTGAGCCTGCATGTGTGTTACACACTGTGATCTATGCACTCACTCACACACACACACACACTCACTCACACACTCACACTCACACACACACACACACACACACACACACACACACACACACACACACACACTCACTCACTCACTCACTCACTCACTCACTCACTCACTCACTCACTCACTCACTCACACACACACACTCACTCACACACTCACACTCACACACACACACACACTCAAACACACACTCACTCACTCACTCACTCACTCACTCACTCACAATCACACACTCACACACTCACTCACTCACTCACTCACTCACTCACTCACTCACTCACTCACTCACTCACTCACTCACTCACTCACTCACTCACTCACTCACACACACACACACACACACACACTCTCTCTCACACACACACACACACTCACACACACACACACACACACACACACTCACACACACATCTCACTACAAGTCAATTTGTGACTCTGGCCAAACGTCTGGACCACAAATCATCGGGAGAAACGAAGCTGGAGTGTTGATGGTGCAGCAGCTCAGCCGGAACTGAAAGAGGCAGCAGTGTCGACAAAAGTGTGCGTCTAGAAGCTGAAGAACACAATCACAAGCTGGTTCCGTCAGGAATCGATGACACGATCACAAAACTACTATCATGACAATAGAAGACATCAAAGTATGTCCTTCTCAAGTCATGTTGTAAAATGTTTGTGTGTTTGTGTCGAGTTTAAACATGTTTACGCAGGAGCTCCTGTCACCACAGAGAGTGACGGATCAAAGGTTAGATTAAAAGTTTCTCGTCCTTTATGAACAAATGCTGAACATCGTGTTGAAAGACAAACTCATAAAACAAACAGAGAAATATGAAGCTTTCGAGAATGAAGGCAGAACTTTTCCTTATTGTGCAGTTTTATTGTGAGTCTGATCTCCTGTAACCATGAAGAAGAAGAAGAAGAAGAAAAAGAAGATTTTATTGTTTATTTTCTTATTTTATTGTTTATTATCTTCTTTTATTGTTTATTATTTTATTTTATTTTATAATCTTCTTTTATTGTTTATTATATAATTTTATTTTTTATGATCTTATTTTTGTTTATTATCTTGTTTTATTGTTTATTATATTATTATATAATTGTATTGTTTATTATATAATTTTATTGTTTGTTATCTTATTTGATTGTTTATTATATGATTTTATTGTTTTTTATCTTGCTTTATTTTTTTATTATATTATTTTATTTTTTTATTGTCTCATTTTATTTTTTTATTGTCTTATTCGATTGTTTATTATCTTATTTTATTGTTTATTATCTTATTTTATTTTTATTGTCTTATTCGATTGTTTATTATCTTATTTTATTGTTTATTATATAATTATTGTATTTTTTAAAATCTTATTCTATTGTTTATTATATTATTATATTATTTATTTTATTTGTTATTATCTTATTAAAATTTGTATTATCTTCTTTTATTGTTTATTATATTATTGTATTGTTTATTATCCTATTTTATTGTTTAATATCTTATTTGATTGTTTATTATATGGTTTTATTGTTTATTATATAATTATATTATTTATTTTATTTGTTATTATCTTATTAAATTTTTTATTATCTTCTTTTATTGTTTATTATATTATTTTATTGTGTATTATATAATTTTATTGTTTATTATATTATTTTATTGTGTATTATATTATTTTATTGTTTATTATCTTATTTTATTTTTTATTGTCTTATTCGATTGTTTATTATCTTATTTTATTGTTTATTATCTTATTTTATTGTTTATTATCTTATTTTATTTTTTATTGTATTATTCGATTGTTTATTATCTTATTTTATTGTTTATTATCTTATTTTATTGTTTATTATATAATTATTGTATTTTTTTTAAATCTTATTCTATTGTTTATTATATTATTATATTATTTTATTTTTTATTATATTATTGTATTGTTTATTATCTTATTTTATTGTGTAATATATTATTTTATTGTTTATTATATTATTTTATTGTTTATTATCTTATTTTATTGTTTATTATCTTATTTTTATTGTTTATTATCTTATTTTATTGTTTATTATCTTATTTTATTGTTTATTATCTTCTGAAAGTGTCACAACAACATCTTTGTTCACTCAAACATCCACATTAAAGTTGTATTTTATTTTTTATTATATTATTGTATTGTTTATTATCTTATTTTATTGTGTAATATATTATTGTATTGTGTATTATATTATTTTATTGTTTATTATCTTATTTTATTGTTTATTATCTTATTTTATTTTTTATTGTCTTATTCGATTGTTTATTATCTTATTTTATTGTTTATTATCTTATTTTATTGTTTATTATCTTATTTTATTTTTTATTGTATTATTCGATTGTTTATTATCTTATTTTATTGTTTATTATCTTATTTTATTGTTTATTATATAATTATTGTATTTTTTTTAAATCTTATTCTATTGTTTATTATATTATTATATTATTTTATTTTTTATTATATTATTGTATTGTTTATTATCTTATTTTATTGTGTAATATATTATTTTATTGTTTATTATATTATTTTTATTGTTTATTATCTTATTTTATTGTTTATTATATTATTTTTATTGTTTATTATCTTATTTTATTGTTTATTATCTTATTTTATTGTTTATTATCTTCTGAAAGTGTCACAACAACATCGTTGTTCACTCAAACATCCACATTAAAGTTGTCGCCGTCGGCAACACAACGTCCATTGATGTGAGACACACTCTTACACTCGAGTGTGTGTGAGACACACTCTTACACTCGAGTGTAAGAGTGTGTCTCACACACACTCGAGTGTAAGAGTGTGTCTCACACACACGTCCTCGTCTCGGTGACGTCGGTTCAACGCCGCCGTCGTGCCTCCGAGCCTCACACCCGATCATGAGTGGATTCATCACACGTTCATCAGCGATGGAGAGAACATGGTGAAGAGAGAGAACAATGGCAGGATGAACGTGAGTCAACAAAGAGAAACAAACCTGATGATGAAACATGAACCTTCACCTCTCAAGGTCGTTGAGTCACAGACTCGTCAGAAGAGTCGAGTGACTTCAGGTGAGAATCATCGATGATGGTTTTCATCACCTGTCGCTCCGTCATCTTTGATGGATGAACTGAAGAACCTCCTCTGAGTCGTTTCTCTTCCTGTCGACACGAGTCAGAAGATCCGAAGATTCATGGATGAGAACATGACGAGGCTCAGGACCACGTGATTGGAAAACTATGAGAAGAAAAAAAGAATATTGGAGTTAAAAATTAAATATAAAAATAAATAACTGTTTACTTTGTTTTTTTATGATTAATTTAAGTTGAGACTTTAGCCCAGAAAATACTTCAATAATTAAGTAAAAATAATGAAACTACCAGCAAAATACAAATATTTATGAATCTATTATTGATCTGTTCATGTTGATAAACCTTCATAATCACATGATCAATGTTACACAACAACTACACAATCGACTACACTTTTGTCATGACTTTACTCTGATGACTCGACTCAATGAATCATTTCATGACTTTAACCTTCAAACATCAGCTGCTTTGATTGACACACGTCTGATCCAATCAAACCTCTCACTGCTCCACTCCGTGGGCGGAGCTTATGAAAAAGAAAGCATCCCATTGGTTCATGTTGCAACTTGTGGTCCAATCAGCTGGAGCTTCACTAACATGGTTTCCTGTAAGTAAGTAATTTTTATTTGTATAGCGCTTTTCCAGACCAGTGAGTGTGTCGAGTCAATAAAGTTGTTTTGCTATTATTAACTCAATTATCAAACATGGCGGACATGAGTCATGTGACTGAGTGAACTGATGACATCATCAGGAACAGTCAGATGTCATATGTCAATCAAGTGATCAGATGGATGACAGGCGTGATGAGTTGAGCGACTAGAAACGTTTTTTTTACTTAAAATGCTTTAATAATAACATTATATATTGATTGTATATGTTTGTTTGATAAGAAGCAACCTTGTGTCTTGACCTTCACGTCCTCCTGATGCTGGTCTGTGGACTCATGAAGCTTCACGATGAGCAGGAACACCAAGCCTCGTGGAGACACCTATGAGTCTCCTCGCCGTCCAATCATCAGCCGAGCCGTGATGACGAGACAGAATCCATCGCGTCACCTTCGACCTCCCGGTCCGACCATGACGTGGAGTGTTCTGACGGAGCGGCGCCGTGCGAGGGCAGGAGGTCACGGGGAGTTGTCGGCGCCGAGTTCATCACCTGCTTATCTCTGGTCCAATATTTGCAGATGAAGCTCAGGGGAGGGTGTCCAGGGGCGAGGCCATCAGGAGTGGAATCACTTGTGTTGATGGTCAGCAGGGATTCATGAACAACACGAACACAAGAGAAAGAAACATTTGTTATTTTGTTCTCCACGTCCTGCTGAAGGTCGTCCTCTTGGATGAAGTGTTTAGAGACAGAACTAGCATGAGATGTTTGTGCTTCAGATCCTATAGATTCATGGAAACACACAGAGAACGTTGTTCTGTCGTCACTAAGACCAGCTTTTATCCTTCGATACCTTCTGTGCGTATGTACTTCATACCTACGTCTGTGTGTACCTCGTACCTGAGACCCATAGTATCACGATACAACCTCAACATATATAGTGTAGTAAGAAGGATATATGTGTAGTATTGTCGAGTACTTGACTCTGGTGTTGTGATAGTGTAGTAACAAGGATATATGTGTAGTATTGTCCAGTACTTGACTCTGGTGTTGTGATAGTGTAGTAACAAGTATATATGTGTAGTATTGTCCAGTACTTGACTCTGGTGTTGTGATAGTGTAGTAACAAGGATATCTGTGTAGTATTGTCCAGTACTTGACTCTGGTGTTGTGATAGTGTAGTAACAAGGATATATGTGTAGTATTGTCCAGTACTTGACTCTGGTGTTGTGATAGTGTAGTAACAAGGATATATGTGTAATATTGTCGAGTACTTGACTCTGGTGTTGTGATAGTGTAGTAACAAGGATATTTGTGTAGTATTATCGAGTACTTGACTCTGGTATTGTGATAGTGTAGTAACAAGGATATATGTGTAATATTGTCGAGTACTTGACTCTGGTGTTGTGATAGTTTAGTAACAAGGATATTTGTGTAGTGTTATCGAGTATTTGACTCTGGTGTTGTGATAGTGTAGTAACAAGGATATATGTATAGTATTGTCCAGTACTTGACTTTGGTTTTGTGATAGTGTAGTAACAAGTATATATGTGTAATATTGTCGAGTACTTGACTCTAGTGATGTGATAATGTAGTAACAAGGATACAAGTGTACTATTGTCCAGTACTTGACTCTGGTGTTGTGATAGTGTAGTAACAAGGATATATGTGTAGTATTGTCGAGTACTTGACTCTGGTGTTGTGATAGTGTAGTAACAAGGATATATGTGTAGTATTGTCGAGTACTTGACTCTGGTGTTGTGATAGATTAGTAACAAGGATATTTGTGTAGTATTATCGAGTACTTGACTCTGGTGTTGTGATAGTGTAGTAACAAGGATATATGTGTAGTATTGTCCAGTACTTGACTCTAGTGTTGTGATAATGTAGTAACAAGGATACAAGTGTACTATTGTCCAGTACTTGACTCTGGTGTTGTGATAGTGTAGTAACAAGGATATTTTTGTAGTATTATCGAGTACTTGACTCTGGTGTTGTGATAGTGTAGTAACAAGGATATACGTGTAGTATTCTCCAGTACTTGACTCTAGTGTTGTGATAATGTAGTAACAAGGATACAAGTGTACTATTGTCCAGTACTTGACTCTGGTGTTGCAGATCTTTGTCAGGATTAAACAAATAGGTTTCTTTGTCATCTTCATCTTCTTCAGGTGTTGTTTTGATGCTCAGAACAAAGACGTTTTACGTTCAAGGTCATGAAACGCTGTTTGATGGACACGTGGTGACCTTGAGATGCTAAAAGCTCCTCATGGTTAGCGTCACATATTATACTAAACATGGCTCTGAAGCCACACGCCGACACAAAGATGGAGAATTTAATCTCTGGCCTGCGTTTTTAAAAATACTCCTCAGCATGTTGTCGGGAACAACGGGGGTTGTGGGTAAGTGGCGGCTTTCAGGACGATCCGTTTGACCTTGAGGTGTGTGAGATTGTGTTTCCGTTGACTGACAGCCCATTTTTTAAGCTTCATGGAGGGAAGATAAAATATGAGTGGACATGAAAATCGATACGAGCCATCATCTTCTCTTCTGGATGAAACATTGTCATCTTCAACTTTTTCTCCTCCATATCAGGTTCATGTCATCATGGTGTCGGGATCCATAATCAATACATGCAAAAAAGTGGAGGATTGAAAAAGAAGGTGAAAGTTTTCAATGACTTTTTTCTGTCTTTCTGGCGTTTTAAAGACTTTTTAAGGAGACTTTCGGAATCTTTACCTGAGTTCTTGACCAGCCTGGAGCTCAAATCAGATCCTCTATGTGGAAATGTACTTTACAGTAATTAAGGCAGTACAGAATACATGTATTACCAGATTAGACACGTCTCTAGTTCAACACTGAACAAAACTGACCACAAACTGTTTCAACTGAGAAAAATCTCTAAACTTGAGAAAAAAGAAAAATGTTGTCACAACATGATCTTGATCATATAATCCATGTGTTTGTGTTGTTTAGACTATTTTAACAGTTTATTTTGTGTCTAAACAAGAAGGATGTGTGTCGCCTGCAGTTCATACAAAACTCTCCTGCAGAATTCTGAGCCGCTCTAGTAGAAGAACTCACATTTCTCCTTCAAACTCTTCACTGGCTGCCAGTTTCTTTCAGATCTATTCATGGTCAGACCTTCCATCAGTGATCTGATCCAGACTTACACCCCAGCTCGGGCTCTGAGGTCTGTGGATCAGAATCTACTGATGGTTCCTGAACTTCCGGACCAGAGGAGAGAAATCCTTCCAGACTGTTGCTCCTAAGCTTTGGAACCATCTCTGTGTTTGATGATCTACTGACTCCTTCAAGAAACATCTGTGTTTGATGATCTACTGACTCCTTCAAGAAACATCTGTGTTTGATGATCTACTGACTCCTTCAAGAAACATCTGTGTTTGATGATCTACTGACTCATTCAAGAAACATCTGTGTTTGATGATCTACTGACTCCTTCAAGAAACATCTGTGTTTGATGATCTACTGACTCCTTCAAGAAACATCTGTGTTTGATGATCTACTGACTCCTTCAAGAAACATCTGTGTTTGATGATCTACTGACTCCTTCAAGAAACATCTTTGTGTTTGATGATCTACTGACTCCTTCAAGAAACATCTGTGTTTGATGATCTACTGACTCCTTCAAGAAACATCTGTGTTTGATGATCTACTGACTCCTTCAAGAAACATCTGTGTTTGATGATCTACTGACTCCTTCAAGAAACATCTGTGTTTGATGATCTACTGACTCCTTCAAGAAACATCTGTGTTTGATGATCTACTGACTCCTTCAAGAAACATCTGTGTTTGATGATCTACTGACTCCTTCAAGAAACATCTGTGTTTGATGATCTACTGACTCCTTCAAGAAACATCTCAAGACATTTTTATTTGTTCTTTTCCTTGATTCTCTGAGACTCTTGTGTTGTTCTCTGTGTTATCTTGACCTTTTCATCATTTACTTTATTGAGTGTAGTTTTGATTGTTTAAGCACCTTGTGACCCTGGTCTAGAAAAGCGCTCTATAAATATTCCAAGTAGAGATTCCAGATCCTACTGGATTCCAATCTGTACTTTATATATATACAGGTATATATATATTCTCATTGGATTCTAGTATGCAATATGTTCACTTCATACTCGAACCCATGGTCTTCTCTCAGTAAATGAACTCACTGTTTCCATCTTCGATCCCGGAGACTCCAGAGCTTCTTGACATGAATAGAACTTGTTTTGTTTTTTTTGTTATTCAAAGACAGACTTTCAAATCTCATCAGGCCGTTGAATGAACCAGCGTCAGCGACGACTGGTGATGATTCCAAGCCTTGAATCCAGCTCTAAAAATGTTTCCTTCTGGTGCAGCAGCAGCTCCAGGCTTCGTAACATGCTTCGTCCTGAATAATTTACCGTGGTTCATTCGTCCCGTGTGTCTTGAAGCATGTGGGATGCATGTGAATACCGTGAGTGTAGAACATCAACACACAGCCACAGTGTATGAACGCAGAACCTCCGTCGAGTCGTGAAGATACGAGAAGCTAGACACTGACGTGTTGATAATCTTTTTGTTCTATGGAATGAGAATTTCCCGGGATCCCCGGGCGCCCGCGTTATTAAAGCCCAGATAAACAACTTTTCTCAGGTAATGAATATGAGCTGTTTGGCTCGAGATAAGTTCATTTCATAAGAGATTCCTCGCAGCCTAGTGCTCGGCTGTGGCTCGTTTCTCTGCCGAACGTGAATCATAGTTTTTTATGTTTTTATCTACGAGGAATTCACATCACGCTTTATTGTGCTACGATTTATTTGAAACCACTTGAATCTATGGCAGTTACTTCAGGAGAAGGACAGGTGGACACCCTGGAAAGCTCTGTGGTTCCTCACAGCACATCAACACGGACAACGATCCCACCTTCGAACCCCAGTGATCGTCCACTCGAGCACAGATTTCTCAAACAGGTTTTCAAGAATCCTTCATCTTGGTCCGACAGATGTTCCAGAAGTTGCTCCTCACGCATCGAGCCCATGTTGACTGGTCAGTGGTTTGTGTCTTCAGCACCATCATGAGAAGCTTCATGAAACAGTGCCATTATCTACAGAGTCCACTAGATGGTTGTGATGTGTTGATGAAGCTTCATGAATCAGTGTCATTATCTTCAGAGTCCACTAGATGGTAGTGATGTGTTGATGAAGCTTCATGAAACAGTGTCATTATCTTCAGAGACCACTAGATGGTAGTGATGTGTTGATGAAGCTTCATGAAACAGTGTCATTATCTTCAGAGTCCACTAGATGGTAGTGATGTGTTGATGAAGCTTCATGAAACAGTGTCATTATCTTCAGAGACCACTAGATGGTAGTGATGTGTTGATGAAGCTTCATGAAACAGTGTCATTATCTTCAGAGTCCACTAGATGGTAGTGATGTGTTGATGAAGCTTCATGAAACAGTGTCATTATCTTCAGAGACCACTAGATGTTAGTGATGTGTTGATGAAGCTTCATGAAACAGTGTCATTATCTTCAGAGTGTACTAGATGGTCGTGATGTGTTGATGAAGCTTCATGAAACAGTGTCATTATCTTCAGAGTCCACTAGATGGTAGTGATGTGTTGATGAAGCTTCATGAAACAGTGTCATTATCTTCAGAGTCCACCAGATGGTAGTGATGTGTTGATGAAGCTTCATTAAACAGTGTCATTATCTTCAGAATCCACTAGATGGTAGTGATGTGTTGATGAAGCTTCATGAAACAGTATTGTTATCTTCAGAGTCCACTAGATGGTAGTGATGTGTTGATGAAGCTTCATGAAGCAGTGTCATTATCTTCAGAGTCCACTAGTTGGTAGTGATGTGTTGATGAAGCTTCATGAAACAGTGTCATTATCTTCAGAGTCCACTAGTTGGTAGTGATGTGTTGATGAAGCTTCATGAAACAGTGTCATTATCTTCAGAGTCCACTAGTTGGTAGTGATGTGTTGATGAAGCTTCATGAAACAGTGTCATTATCTTCAGAGTCAAGTATTATCGTAAAGTCCAGTTGAGTCCAGTAGATTCCAATACAATTCAGTAGAGTGCAGTAGAGTCCAGAGGAGACCTGTAGAGACCTGTGGATTCTAGTAAAGTACAGTAGAGTGCAGAAGAGTCCAATAGAGACCTTTGGAGACAGTTGGATTCCATTAGAGTGCAGTAGAGTCCAGAAGAGTCCAGTAGAGGCCTATGAAGACCTATGCAGATTCTAGTAGAGTAAAATATAATCCAATAGAATCCAGTGGAGACTTTTGGATTATAGTATAATCCAGTATAGTTTAATGGAGTGCAGAAGAGTCCAGTAGAGAACTGTAGATTCTGGGAGAGTGCAATTGAGTCCAGCAGAGTGCAGTAGAGTCCAGTGGATTCCAGTAGAGACCTGTGTATTCTAGTAGAGTCCAGTAGAGTCCAGTATTAAAAGTCACATATTGTTGTGGTCAGACTCACAAAGACGTGTCAGTAAAAAGCTCTAAACCTTCACTTCAACAAACAAAATGTTCTTTTGCAGGAGGAAAATAAAAGTGAAGGATTATCTTAACATCTGCAGCTCCTTCCTTGTTTGGCTCCTTATCGTGGAGACGATAACACACTTTAAACCTCTGGTTGCAGAGTCGGACTTTATTGTCTGGGGGGACGTTTGAGAGTCTTCAGTGGAGATCAATGTTGGTTTGTCCTCCAGTCACTTGTGTCCAAACTAACACTCTGTCCTCACTCTCACCAATGGTTGAGTCACTGTTCAATACCTGTTGATATATATATAAATTTACACTTATTTACATATTTAAATCATATTTAAATGAACCAGAGTCTGTGATTTTTCTCTCCACAATCAGAACAAACAAATGAAAACATGAATTTAAACTTGATTAACTGTTTATATTCGTTCATTTAAACATGTCTGACATGATCACATACTTACATTTAAAGCTCCGTGTAAATGTTTTTATTTTATATACATTTATTAACACAAATACTTTATTTACAGACGATCAGGGGCTTATTTGAAACGTAAGTTTAACAAGAATACAAGTTTAAATCAGTGACTTAAAGAGTTATGATGGTGCAGATGATGAGGATGAAGATGAAGATGAAGATAATGAAGAAGATGAAGATGATGATGAAGATGAAGATAATGAAGAAGATGATGATGATGATGATGAAGATGGTGATGAAGATGATGAAGATGATGATGATGATGATGAAGATGGTGATGATGATGATGATGATGAAGATGATGATGAAGATGATGAAGATGATGAAGATGAAGATGAAGATGATGAAGAAGATGAAGATAAAGAAGATGAAGATGATGATGATGATGATGATGATGATGATGATGATGATGATGATGATGAAGATGAAGATGAAGATGATGATGAAGATGATGAAGATGATGATGATGATGAAGATGAAGATGAAGATGAAGATGAAGATGATGATGATGATGAAGATGAAGATGATGATGAAGATGATGAAGATGATGATGATGATGAAGATGATGAAGATGATGAAGATGATGATGAAGATGAAGATGATGATGATGATGAAGATGAAGATGAAGATGAAGATGAAGATGAAGAAGATGAAGATGATGAAGATGATGAAGATGATGAAGATGATGATGAAGATGATGATGATGATGAAGATGAAGATGAAGATGAAGATGATGATGATGATGATGAAGATGATGATGATGATGAAGATGATGAAGATGATGATGAAGATGATGATGAAGATGAAGATGAAGATGAAGATGAAGATGAAGATGAAGATGATGATGATGATGAAGATGATGATGAAGATGAAGATGAAGATGAAGATGATGATGATGATGAAGATGATGATGAAGATGAAGATGAAGATGAAGATGAAGATGAAGATGAAGATGATGATGATGATGAAGATGATGAAGATGATGATGAAGATGATGATGATGATGATGAAGATGATGAAGAAGATGAAGATGAAGATGAAGATGAAGATGAAGATGAAGATGATGATGAAGATGATGAAGATGATCTGATCGTGTTTCATACAAATGTGATGCAACTGCAACACACACGACTTCTTATTACATTTATTAAATAAATACGTTTTGTGTACAAATGAACAAATCATATGAAAGTGTATTTATGTGTTTTTAAAGAGATCGATCACATGATCATGACTTTCATCTGCAGCTTCACTTTCATCAGACGTTGTTTCATCATAATCTTTGCGACCTTTGCTGACCTGAAGCATCAGAATCATGTTCTTTGTTATATTATAAGAACAAGATCATAATTCCTTTGATTAAAAACAATAGCGGATTAAAATATTCATTATAAAAAGATGGATGTTGTCTTAAATAAATAAAGATCATTAATTTGCTGAATGAGAACAAATAAACTCGTGTAACTACTGTGTGTTAATCTAAGATCAATATTGATCATGTGACTCTGACGTCAACATCTCAACCTGACTAGTGAGGCTGACCTGCATCTGAGCAGCTGATCCAGACGTACGCCACCTACAGGCCTTGTTGGGAATTACACACTTTTGACCATCTTTTCAGTCTTGATACATGTGAACTTTGACCTGGTGGCTCAGCACGTTTTCTGTGCGTACATGAGGCCATTTTATCCTTTTCTACTTTAGTAAAAGTACAAGTAGATGTTTGTTTGTTTGTGGACGGAGACCCTGGAGCGACATGAAGAAAAAAGATCACGTTGTCTGGACGTTTGTCCCTTTAAGACTCTGAAGGTCATGTGACCTTGTTGATGAACAAACATTGAATGAGAAGAACATTGACAGATTCAAGGATCATTCATTGTGGATTTCCAGGAGTTGAGTTTCAGGGTCAGTGGAGCTAGTGGAGCTTGTGGTCCTCGTGGAGGTTGTGGTCCACGTGGAGGTCGTGGAGGTCGTGGTCCTCGTGGTCCTCGTGGTCCTCGTGGTCCTCGTGGTCCTCGTGGTCCTCGTGGAGCTCGTGGAGCTCGTGGTCCACGTGGAGGTCGTGGAGCTTGTGGTCCACGTGGAGGTCGTGGTCCACGTGGAGGTCGTGGTCCACGTGGAGGTCGTGGAGCTCGTGGAGGTCATGGAGCTCGTGGTCCTCGTGGAGGTCGTGGTCCACGTGGAGCTCCTGGAGCTTGTGGTCCACGTGGAGCTCCTGGAGCTCTTGGTCCACGTGGAGGTCGTGGTCCTCGTGGTCCTCGTGGAGGTCGTGGTCCTCGTGGTCCTCGTGGTCCTCGTGGAGGTCGTGGTCCTCGTGGAGGTCGTGGTTCTCGTGGTCCTCGTGGAGCTCGTGGTCGGACACGTTCACTCTGTGAAGTGTTGCTCCTGACCTGAGATGGATGATGGCTCACGAGTCTGGACGCCTGATGTTCCTCCTCGTGCTCCTCGGTGATGGACGCTCGTGGAGGAGAAGAACAGCAGCTCCTGCATCATGTGGACGTGAAGGATGAGTCGAGGTCCGGCGTCGACGACAGGAAACACTTACAGACACTTGCAGGAAGTTTGTAGAAAAACACGGTGACGGTGCTCGTCTGTCACACCTGCCTCAGGTACCTTAGTTTATTATAGGTGACCCCATCTATCACACACACACACACACACACACACACACACACACACACACGCACACACACACACACACACACACACACACACACACACACACACACACACACACATATAGATACACACACGCACACACACACATATAGATACACACACACACACACACACACACATATAGATACACACACGCACACACACACACATATAGATACACACGCACACACACACATATACACACACACATATAGATACACACACGCACACACAAACACATATAGATACACACACGCACACACACACATATAGATACACACACACACACACACACACACATACACACACACATACCTATAGATACACACACGCACACACACACACACACAGTCTATACATTAAAAACTATCATGAATGAAAGACTCAATAACAATCTGAGGTGATGAATGTGCTTCATTTCTATGTGTGTGTATGTGTGTGTGCGTGTGTGTGTGTGTGTGTGTGTGTGTGTGTGTGTATGTGTGTGTGCGTGTAGGTGTGTGTGTGTGCGTGTGTGAGTGTGTGTGTGTGAGTGTGTGTGTGTGTGTGTATGTGTGTGTGCGTGTAGGTGTGTGTGTGCGTGTGTGAGTGTGTGTGTGTGAGTGTGTGTGTGTGTGTGTGTATGTGTGTGTGCGTGTAGGTGTGTGTGTGTGCGTGTGTGAGTGTGTGTGTGTGAGTGTGTGTGTGCGTGTGTGTGTGTGCGTATGTGTGTCTATGCGTGCGTGCGTATGTTTGTTTGTATGTGTGTCTGTCCGCGTGGGTGTGTGTCTGTCCGTGTGGGTGTGTGTGTTTGTGTATGTCTGTGTGTGTGTTTGTGTGTGAATGTGTGTGTGTGTGTGTGTAGAAGTGTGTGTGTAGGTGTGTGTTTGTGTTTGCCAGGGTGTGTTTACATGTGTGTGTGTAGTAGTGTGTGTGTAGATGTGTGTTTTAAACGTCGCACATTTTTCTCTGTTGATTTAAATCATATTTAAGTAACTGCGCTCCTGAAAAGTTTCTTCTTCACACTCACTGTATCCTCTCGTCCTCAGTCATCATTCTTCCTTTAGCCGGCGAGGATGTAACGACTGCTGCCATCTAGAGGCCGAAAGTTAAATTGCAACACGAACATGTTAATTGCAAATAATACTATTTTAAAAATGTATAGAAATATTAACATGAAAGAAACAAGAAAGATTTGAAAACAAACAACAAACAAAAATAAAGTTTATTTTAAATATTGATTTTGAACAAAATGTACGATATTTAAGTGAATCAATATTTTCTTACACGTCTAGTTAATCATCGTCTTATTATTATTGCGAGCGATTGATCTTATGTGACCTTGAAAGACGGTCACGACCTGTCAACGATATTACCCTGACTAGCTGGGACACGAGTTATGGTTTGAGACTCATTGTAGCGTCCGGTTCGGGTCCGACTCATCTGACTCATGGCTCTTCATCGCAGGTTTGTTTGTCTGCTGGAATGAACGTGTGTCGGTTGAAATCCTGAACCAAACATCTCGTGTCTGATCGTGTCTCCAGATCTTCTCGGGTCTGATATCAAAGATCCTCCTCTGATGCCGAGACTTCCAGATGAAACATTCATTTTCATCTTTTCATAAGAAAGAAAATCTCTTTGTTTGAGGAACGAGCTCTTGGTCTCCTTTGAGCTTCTCTGCGACATGATTGGACGGAGGCTGCCGGCGCCCAGGAGCAAGCACAGGTGAGTCACAGGTGAGTCACAGGTGAGTCACAGGTGAGTCACAGGTGAGTCACAGGTGAGTCACAGGTGAGTCACAGGTGAGTCACAGGTGAGTCACAGGTGAGTCACAGGTGAGTCACAGGTGAGTCACAGGTGACTCACAGGTGACTCACAGGTGACTCACAGGTCACTCTTTGATGTTCCGTGTTCTCCTGCACAGACGACGATGGTCACGCGAGACGTTTGGCTTTGAAAACGTTGGAAGATCATGAAGAGTTTTTCCTCAGATGATCTTTTCCTAATGAATCCAACATGAAGTCACTTCGTCTCGCGGATCAACGATGAACGAGAATTATTCATGTTTTGTTCTGAAGGACTTTTTTTTAATCTTCTTCCTCAGAAACTGTGTCGAGTTCATGCAGTTAGTGTTCGGTTAGTGTAAGAAATAACTATTAGTTACTTAGTTACTGATTTATGTGACGTCGACATTTAACCGTTTTCAACTATAATCAAACAATTTTCAACTATAATCCAACAATTTTCAACTATAATCAAACAATTTTCAACTATAATCAAACAATTTTCAACTTTAATCAAACAATTTTCAACTTTAATCAAACAATTTTCAACTATAATCCAACAATTTTCAACTATAATCAAACAATTTTCAACTTTAATCAAACAATTTTCTACTATAATCAAACAATTTTCAACTATAATCAAACAATTTTCAACTTTAATCAAACAATTTTCAACTATAATCAAACAATTTTCAACTATAATCCAACAATTTTCAACTTTAATCAAACAATTTTCAACTATAATCAAACTATTTTCAACTTTAATCAAACAATTTTCAACTATAATCAAACAATTTTCAACTTTAATCAAACAATTTTCAACTATAATCAAACAATTTTCAACTATAATCAAACAATTTTCAACTTTAATCAAACAATTTTCAACTTTAATCAAACAATTTTCAACTATAATCCAACAATTTTCAACTATAATCAAACAATTTTCAACTTTAATCAAACAATTTTCAACTATAATCAAACAATTTTCAACTATAATCAAACAATTTTCAACTATAATCAAACAATTTTCAACTATAATCAAACAATTTTCAACTATAATCAAACAATTATGTAAAAAGTTGTGTAGTTGAGTAGTAGTGTAGTTGTGTAGTTGTGTAGTTGAGTAGTTGTGTAGTTGTGTAGTTGTGTAGTTGAGTAGTAGTGTAGTTGTGTAGCTGTGTAGTTGTGTAGTTGTGTAGTTGTGTAGTTGAGTAGTTGTGTAGTTGTGTAGTTGTGTAGTTGAGTAGTAGTGTAGTTGTGTAGCTGTGTAGTTGTGTAGTTGTGTAGTTGAGTAGTTGTGTAGTTGTGTAGTTGAGTAGTTGTGTAGTTGTGTAGTTGAGTAGTTGTGTAGTTGTGTAGTTGTGTAGCTGTGTAGTTGTGTAGTTGTGTAGTTGTGTAGTTGAGTAGTTGTGTAGTTGTGTAGTTGTGTAGTTGAATAGTTGTGTAGTTGTGTAGTTGTGTAGTTGAGTAGTTGTGTAGTTGTGTAGTTGTGTAGTTGTGTAGTTGAGTAGTAGTGTAGTTGTGTAGCTGTGTAGTTGTGTAGTTGTGTAGTTGAGTAGTTGTGTAGTTGTGTAGTTGTGTAGTTGAGTAGTAGTGTAGTTGTGTAGTTGTGTAGTTGTGTAGTTGTGTAGTTGAGTAGTAGTGTAGTTGTGTAGTTGAGTAGTTGTGTAGTTGAGTAGTTGTGTAGTTGTGTAGTTGAGTAGTAGTGTAGTTGAGTAGTTGTGTAGTTGTGTAGTTGAGTAGTAGTGTAGTTGAGTAGTTGTGTAGTTGTGTAGTTGTGTAGTTGGTCTGAGAGCCAGAGACTCCACGACATCATCAGGAACTAAACCTTCTTCCTCCAGGAGAAAAGTTCACACTTGACTGACATTGATCTTCATTCATCAGCTGCTGAGACACGTTCTGAGGAAGTGATGAGGAGGAGTTCCTGTGTGTGTGTGTGTGTGTGTGTGTGTGTGTGTGTGTGTGTGTGTGTGTGTGTGTCTGTGTGTGTGTGTGTGTCTGTGGAGGTTTGTGCGATGATTTGCTGCACGGGTCAGTGCTAGAGCCCAACCTGTCAATCATCTCACAGCTTCTCTCCTGTGTCTTTTGCCGGATGATTGTGTGCACATGCTGACAAACATCTGGTGTGTGTGTGTGTGTGTAAATCTGTGTATATGTGTGCGTGTGTGTATATATATCTGTGTGTGTGTGTGTGTGTGTGTGTGTGTGTGTGTGTGTGTGTGTAAATCTGTGTATATGTGTGCGTGTGTGTATATATATCTGTGTGTTTGCTTGTGTGTGTGTAGGTGTGTGTGTAGGTGTGTGCGTGTGTGTGTTTGCTTGTGTGTGTGTGTGTGTGTGTGTGTAAATATCTGTGTGTGTGTGTGTGTGTGTGTGTGTGTGTGTGTGTGTGTGTGTAAATATCTGTGTGTGTGTGTGTGTGTGTGTGTGTGTGTGTGTGTGTGTGTGTGTGTGTGTGTGTGTGTGTGTGTGTGTGTGTGTGTGTGTGTGTGTGTGTGTGTGTGTGGGTGTGTGTGTGTGTGTGTGTGTATGTGGAAGAGCAGGATTGAGTTGGTCTTTTAAGATCGTTCTCCTGTGACACAGCAATCGTCTCATTTCACACTTGATGAAATGAAAGAGAGGAGGAGGAGGAGTTGAGGCGTGGAGGAGTGGAGGAGTTTAGGAGGAGTGAAGGAGGAGTGAAGGAGGAGTAGAGGAGTTTAGGAGGAGTAAAGGGGAGTGAAGGAGGAGTGGAGGAGTTTAGGAGGAGTGAAGGGGAGTGAAGGAGGAGTGGAGGAGTGAAGGAGGAGTGGAGGAGTGGAGGAGGAGTGAAGGAGGAGTGGAGGAGTGAAGGAGGAGTGGAGGAGTGGAGGAGGAGTGAAGGAGGAGTGGAGGAGTTTAGGAGGAGTAAAGGGGAGTGAAGGAGGAGTGGAGGAGTGAAGGAGGAGTGGAGGAGTTTAGGAGGAGTGAAGGAGGAGTGAAGGAGGAGTGAAGGAGGAGTGAAGGAGGAGTGGAGGAGTTTAGGAGGAGTGAAGGAGGAGTGAAGGAGGAGTGGAGGAGTTTAGGAAGAGTGAAGGGGAGTGAAGGAGGAGTGGAGGAGTGAAGGAGGAGTGGAGGAGTGGAGGAGGAGTGAAGGAGGAATGGAGGAGTGGAGGAGGAGGAATGGAGGAGTTTAGGAGTGTAGGAGGAGGAATGGAGGAGTGGAGGAGTGGAGGAGGAGGAATGGAGGAGTGGAGGAGGAGTGGAGGAGGAGGAGTGGAGTAAGAGAAATGGAGGAGAGGAGGAGGAGGAGGAGTGGAGGAAGAGGAGTGGAGAAGGAGGAATGGAGGATTGGAGGAGTTTAGGAGGAGGAGTGGAGAAGGAGGAATGGAGGAGTAGAGGAGTGGAGGAGTTTAGGAGGAGTGAAGGAGGAGGAGTGGAGTGGAGTAGGAGAAATGGAGGAGTTGAGAAGGAGGAATGGAGAAGTGGAGGAGTTTAGGAGGAGTGAAGGAGGAGGAGGAGTGGAGGAGTTTAGGATGAGTTTAGGAGGAGTGAAGTAGGAGGAGTGGAGGAGTGGAGGAGGAGTGGAGGAGTTTAGGATGAGTTTAGGAGGAGTGAAGTAGGAGGAGTGGAGGAGTGGAGGAGGAGTAAGAGAAACGGAGGAGTGGAGGAGGAGAGAAGACGCTCCTGCACAGTCAAGGAGGCGTGTGATGGAGAGACGAC
This sequence comes from Callionymus lyra, assembly GCF_982586985.1. Lineage (NCBI taxonomy): Eukaryota > Metazoa > Chordata > Actinopteri > Syngnathiformes > Callionymidae > Callionymus > Callionymus lyra. Next base: position 50,613,102 of record NC_141818.1, on the reverse strand, counting down.
GACGAGGAGGAAACAGAGAAATCAACTTCCTCCGGAAAAAAAGAAGAAAAGATTTTTCCACCAAATCCACCTTCAAAATAAAACAAGTTTAAACATTAAAACAGTTGTTTGTCATCATGAGGCGAACGAGTGACGATAGAAACTTTTTTAATTAAACAATTAATTAAACATTTTAAATACAAATAAAGGTTTAAATCATAAGTGTTTGAAATAAACAATAAAGTTTTTATAATCACAACATTATTGTTAAAACAATCGCTGGATGAAAACATATTGTTTAGACTTTAAAGCATTTGATGAGTTTAAAAATGTAAAAGTTTATTATAAGTGAAACAGTGAAGATTCTCATGGACCTCCAGGTGTGAGTCACGCTGCTGAAGAAGTTTCTCTTCTTGATGGAATTACACTCGACACTGAAGCATCTTCTCATCCTCAGCATCTACATAATGTCGCTTTCATTCGCTCGGTTCAGACTCCTTTACGGATCAGAACCGTTTGAACGACAGATGATCCGTCGTTGAAAGATAAACTGAAGATATTGTTTCTTCTGTTGCATCAAAACATCTCTTCTGGACCTTCGTCCTGATGGTTCTGGTCCAGAAGTCAGTTTCTTGATGCAGGAGAAGACTTTTATTTTGAAGGAAGTGTCGCCTGATTGGCTGAAAGTACGATCAGTATCTCTGTGCTCTGTTGGTTTGGTCTGTGACTCTATTATACCAACATTTATATTGAATTTAAAAGACTATGAATTAAACAATGAAAAAAACTGAAAATGTACTTTTTAAAATTATTGAAATTTTAAATGTTCAAATTTTAAATTAACTGAATTGAACAAATTATTTAAAAAAATCAATACTTTAAATATTTGAAATATAAAGTAATATTCCACGTAGTATTCGTTCAACAATCAAATACTTCCACAGAAGTAGAAACAGTCAAAGAAACTTTACGAGTCAAACACGTTGAATCTTCAATATTTTGAAAGAAAGACGAAAAACGCTAAAAAGTCCAAATCATAATTTTTTATCTTAATCACACATAAAAGTTCAATGATTTAATAAAACCTCCAGAGTAGAGATTTTTAGTCACTTGTTGTAACAAAACCATATTTTTAGCTTCATTTTCAGCGAAAATATAGTCGTGTTTTTGTTTGTTTCTATAAATAGTTATTTCTGAATCAAAGGTTTGCGGAACAAAACCCCCTCGTTCTCTCTTTCTCTCGCTCACTCGTGTTTTTTTCTTCGTTTGTGTTTCACATGAGACGTCTCAGCGCCAGAAGAACTTTTCATCGTCCAGCTCGTGGAGGTCGTCAAGAATTCACACGTGGTTGGTTTAGAAAAGTTGAGTCAGAGACGCGTTTTCGACAACAACTCTGGTCCAGAATCACCGACGTAGAAGATGGTGTCGTCCACAAGCTGAGGGTTGAATCCTAAGATCTCCGAGGATGGATCCCTGAGGGACGCCTCCAGTGACAGGGAGTCAAATTGCTACGACAGATTTTTTTCCACCACGTTTAGCTCGACAACAACAGAGATTTCCCATACATCCTGAGAGTCTGCGAGCCTCGAACGATTCACGACGAGTTCAACCCAAACACAAGGAAGATTCATCGTTCACGACACAAGGAAACACGTTGAAAATAAATGACAAGAGATGAGAAATCCATCCATCCATCCATCCATCCATCCATCCATCCATCCATGCATCCTTCTATGCATCCGTCCGTCCATCCATCCATCCATCCGTCCGTCCATCTATGCATCCATCCATCCATCCATCCATCCATGCATCTATCCATCCATGCATCCATCCATCCATCCGTCGGTCCATCATCCATCCATCCATCCATCCATCCATGCATCCATCCATGCATCCTTCTATGCATCCATCCATCCATGCATCTGTCCGTCCATCTATGCATCCATCCATCCATCCATGCATCCATCCATCCATCCATCGGTCCATCATCCATCCATCCATCCATCCATGCATCCATCCATCCATCCATCCATCCATGCATCCATGCATCCATGCATCCATCTATCCATCTATCCATCCATCCATGCATCCATCCATCCATCCATCCATGCATCCATCTATCCATCCATCCATCATCCATCCATCCATCCATCCATGCATCCATGCATCCATCCATCCATCCATCCATCCATCCATGCATCCATCCATCCATCCATCCATGCATCCATCTATCCATCCATCCATCATCCATCCATCCATCCATCCATGCATCCATCCATCTATCCATCCATCCATGCATCCATCCATCCATCCATCCATGCATCCATCTATCCATCCATCCATCATCCATCCATCCATCCATCCATGCATCCATCCATCCATCCATCCATCCATGCATCCATGCATCCATGCATCCATCCATCCATCCATCCATCCATCCATCCATCCATCCATCCATGCATCCATCTATCCATCCATCCATGCATCCATCCATCCATCCATGCATCTATCCATCCATGCATCCGTCCGTCCATCTATGCATCCATCAATCCATCCGTCCATCCATCCATTCATTCCGATCTTCAAACACCAAATCATCTGTTTTGATTGACACTCGTCTGATCCAATCCAATCTGTTATTGCTTCCACTCAGTGGGTGGAGCTTATGACAAAGAAAGCGTCTCATTGGTTGATGTTCTAACTTGTGGCCCAATCGGCTGGAGATTCACTAACATGTTTTTTCCTGTGAGTGTTTAGAGTCAATAGAGTTGATTTTTTGTTTTGTATTTTTGCGACACTTCTTCCTGGCGACCGACAGTTTGAAGTCGTGAGGACAGAGAAGACTTTCTCCCTCTTGTGGCAGCATTTTGAGCCGATGTCATTTTGTGACACGTGATATTCTAAATACTCTAAAATGAAACTATTTTTTTTATTATAAAAGGTGACGAGTGTGTTGTGTTGGAAGGAAAAATGGATAAACAATAACACGTCAAAACATTAAAGAGCCAGACATCTTTAACAAATTAATGTTTATTTTATGTATGTTTGTTTGAACAGGTGCGAAGAATATTGTGCAGGAGGTTCGACCGGTCATCGAGGACTCACAACAATTGTTCAACAACAAGGTTCTAAAAGGTTGAATCGATTTGTTCTCTCAGCATATCGCCTCATAAAGCTTCGATGAAGGTTCCAGTGGTTCATGAGGCTCCAACTTGTTTCCACGTATTAGCAGAATCTAAACATCAGGGTCAAAGGTCAACAAATGTGCGTTCTAAAACTGCAAAAGTGTTGTTTTTTTTTGAACGTCAGATAAACTTCGGGGTTTAGTGGAGACGCCAACGACCTCACCCATCTTACTTATGGTGCCAACGAAACACTGGACCCCCATGAAGACCACGACCAGGTTCTTCAGATTCATCACTTCACTAAATGTCATTAAATTCATTCATTTAAATTTAACTTTTGACATGTAAAGTTTGATATTTTGATCCCATTAACTAATTCAATATTTTTTCATTCATAGTTTTTTTTAATTCAATATACAAATGCTGGTATAATAGAGTCACCAGACAAAACTAACAGAGCACAGAACTACTGGATCAAATTCAACACAATAATAACATCATAACACAACACAATAACAACATCACAATAACAATATTCTTACACGTTCGTGACATGATAAATAACTCAAGTCTGTAGTAGTTTCATATTCCTTATAAAAAGGTTTATTTTCAGAACATCTAAGTTCTGGTAGATTTAATTTTAAAATTGCCTCTAGGTAAGATTTACCTGAAGAAAAGGGACACCACCCTTGTTTTATAGTGCAAGGGAAACTATTCAATTTACGTGAATAATAATTAATTAATTGGCCTAATTAATTAACTATGAAACACTAGTTTTAATCTCATTTAACTGAAGTTTACTACTTTTTGTCGTGACGTTTTAATTTATTTAAAAAGGAATGAATAATGAATGACAAAAATGAGTATGTTATGGTAAGTTTCGGAACCGAGAATAAAAACGGAAAAGGGAAAAGAATCGTGTACGAAATCTTACTGGACTACCCGCATATTAAACAACCCAGACACAAATCAATTTGTTCAAGATATGAAGTGATCAGCTTCTTAGTGGACGGTAGATGGTGAATGGAGGTTTAAGCAGCAGCTGAAGACCAGATGAAGATGGCATGCGAGTGGATGTCAACGGAGTTGGAGGTGAGGATGGGGACGAAGGAGATGATGATGAGGATGACAGTCAGGAACGAGGGGATCAAAGTTCTTTCGACGAGGGGGACAAGCGATTGCGTTCGGTCCACCAAACGTTCCGATGAATCACAGTGTCGGCTTCCTGGTTGTAGACACCTCGAGTGAACAGCGCTGAACGCCTGGAATGCTCACTTTGCCGAGGGAAAGTCTTTTAGGTCAGGAACACTTGGTTCTTACGGGAGGTAAGGATGATTCACGGGTTGCTTGCTTCTTGATGGAGATTCAGTCGGGGAGACGTGCGGCTTTCCTCTAAGTTGGACACAGTTCTTATGCTGAAAGGGATCGTAAAAAGGGGCAAACCCTTATGATTGGTTGACGTTTCTTCGGCGGGAAAAGGATCCTCAACACTGACACTCCCCCTTCACCTTCTCACCTTTCCAGTTGTCTTTTCTTCTCGTCACACAAGAAATATCAAATGTACATTAAAAATGCTTTAAATCGATTTGTTCTTTCTAGATTCTTTTCCCACGGAGCGCGGACATTAAAATAACACCAAACATGACAAATCGAGGATAAGGATTAGCAACATGAAGGTTTTGACAATGATGGATTCTATTCATATACTTCATATGTGATTTCCTTCTTCATTTTGATAACTTCAAACACCTTGCACGTAGCTCCATTCACTTACAAGTATATTTCTATAAGCAGGTTATAAACATTTTAATGAATATTATCCAAGACACACACACACACACACACACACACACACATTTTGCCTGTGAAGACATCTGTTAATGGTTTCAGTGGTGAATAACATTTTCACAGACTCTGCATCTGGAGGAAGCCACAAAGTTCTTATCTGATTCTTGTTGGTAAGAATCTCGCATGAAGTGTTGAAATCCTCGGTCACCGAAGGTTTAGCTTGACCATTCGTCAAACTTCTTATCCTTCTTGCTTTGGGAACTCGGGCTACTGGAACTTATTGCCTTGAACTATCACTCTTCCTGCTGTGATTACTCAGGCAAAGTTTGTGAAATGCCAATCCCACCTGGTCTGGTGTTGTCTTAAGGAGGAATGTTGACACAGATTCTGGGGGGGACATTGAAGCTTCATGTGATGATGTCACTCCTGGAGACACACAATCTCACTGGTGTCTACTTCAACTACACAAACTCACACAAGGACAAAAGATTAACCCAGGCTCCAGCATGTAGAGGTTGAGTGAAGCTGGTCTGGACTCTGTGGAGGAGAGTCATGGTCTCAGAGACGCTGTAGAAGGACAGAAGACCAGCAGAGTGATCCAGGTACACCCCCACTGTGGAGGGTCTGACACTGGAGACTTCAGTTGTGACCTTGTTGTGTATAAATAAACAACTAGTGTTGTAACAATGTAAACACCAGGATTTGTCATTACATCCAAAAAAACTTTCTTTTCCTGATCTGCTGATGTTCTTGTATGAAACTGCTACTTTAACATCTCCTGTTGTCTTCACCTCAAAGTAACAAGGTCCAGTCAGAGACTCTTGACTCAACACCTGACTACAAGTGAATCTGTCTGGATGACGAGGACGAAACTGACATATCCTCGTGTTTGTCACTTTCTTGTTTCCTCCAAAGAACTTCAAGTTTGAGTGTACAGTGTTTGGATCCAAAGTGATGTTCTGTGAGTATTTGAGGAACTGCTCTCTGGTCTCGGGCTCTTGAGCAAGCATCAGAGGGATGTTGGTCCACGTGTCTCTCAGAAGGTCCTGCAGTAGTTCTCTGCAGGCCACCACGGCTGCTGATACTTCCTCAAAGTGACGGTGAGTTTGCTCGAGGGTCATGTCGAAGGTCGTGTCTTCACTGACCTCTGAGAGTGAGGTGGTGTCTTCACTGACCTCTGAGAGTGAGGTCCAGTTCTGCAGGAAGATGGTGTGATTGTTGGTGAGTGACAGTTTTTCTAGCTCAGCATCTTTCTTCTTCAGCTCACAGATCTCCTGCTCCAGCTGCTCCTGAAGTCCTCGGACTCGAGCGTCTTCAGTCTCCTGCTGAGATCTGATCTTCTGCTCCACACCAGACCTTCTTTTCTGGAGCATCTGGACCATCTGGTCAAGTGTCTCCTGACTGGTCTTCACTGCTTTATCAGCAGAGAATCTGATGTTCGTCTTCTCCTTCTGGAGCAGCTTCACTTTCTTCTCTCTCTTCTGGATCTTCTGCTCGATCCTTCCTCGACTCTGATCCACCTCTATCTGTTGCTCCGTCCTCTCTGCTGCCGCCGAGACGATGACATGATCTTTGTGTTGGTCCACACAGAGAGAACAGATGAGCTGCTGATCAGAACGACAGAACCTCTTCTTCTCCTTGTTGTGATCAGAGCAGATCATCTCCTGGAGCTGCTTGGATGGTTGGACCAGCTTGTGTCTCCTGAAGGCCGGCTGCTCTCGGTGAGGCTGAAGGTGAAGGTCACAGTAGGAGACCAGACACACCAGACAGGACTTGAGGGCTTTCATCTTCCTCCCAGTGCAGACGTCACAGGCCACATCTTCAGGCCCAGAAAGAGTTCCAGGCTTGATCTTCTCCACAAACTCTGCTAACAAGATGTTCTTGTGGAGATCAGGTCTCTCTCTGAAGGTCCTTCTGCACTGAGGACACTCGTAGATGTTCTTGTACTGCCAGTAACCTTCAACACAGACCTGACAGTAGTTGTGTCCACATGGAAGAGTGACTGGATCCTTCAGTAGCTCCAGACAGATGCCACAATCAGCTCTAGTGTTCTCCATGTTCCTGACGACTGTGACTGAAACTCTTCCTTCACAGGTGGACCTTTTATACTCTCAGTCACATGACGCTGTGATCTCACTGATCTTGCATAACTTCATATCTTTATAACGCCTGATGATTCTGGACCTTGAACTAAACACACCTTTATTCTCTCTTATACACACACACACACACACACACACCCACACACACAAACAGACACACACCCACATTCATTGAACACATTTCTATAATACTTGACAGTCAAGTTCTACCTGACAACGAAACTCAACGATTGTGTTCGTATTATTGAGGAACGTTAACACAACACAATAGCAAAAACAATATTCAAACCCTTCGACTCATAGAACAACCTTTGCTTCTGCAATGATATCAGATCAAAATAATAAATCTCAGCAGATAACAAACCCTTGAATGATTGACAGAAGGTAGATGAAGCAGCTTTTACTGTTTCCTTTGAGAGAAACAGTGAGAGAGTCATTATATCCAGATTAAGTCTCTTCAATTCAAGGTCCAGTTGTTCTTTACAACTGACCAGAAACTGAGGGAAATGTTGTCACAACAAGATCTGGATCTTGTAATCCATGCGTTTGTGTCTTCTCTTCTGGACCAACAAGAAGGATCTGTCTCGCCCCGTTCTTACAGAGGATCTAGAACAAATATGACTTGAGGTGCTTTTGTTTGGAAGAAGGAGACAAAAAAAAAGTTAAAGTTATTATATTTACAAACAAAAACAAAGTTAAAGTTACTATATTTACAAACAAAAACAAAGTTAAAGTAACTATATTTACAAACAAAAACAAAGTTAAAGTTATTATATATACAAACAAAAACAAAGTTAAAGTTATTATTAAAGCCATCATATCATATTTCATTACAATCTGATTCATGACCTCATCAGTATCATCCTTCACATTCATCAATACAAGTCTGGAAACAGAACATTCATAAATTGCTGCTAACCGCTGTAGTTACACATTCTGTCCCCCCACTTCCTACGTGATGACGTCACACGCGGCATATGAGAACGTCTCTTTAAAAAAAAAAAGGGTTAAAGAAACGTCAACAGAAGGTTTACATGATACTTTTTACCACATAAAACATTTATATTGACAAAAAGACGATGTTCTTCAACATAATCACTTTCCGTTCTTTCATTTCCTGGTCTGACGACACACGTGAGACGAAGCCGCTGATTGGCTGAAGCTGTTTTACTAACAATAACGCACAACTGTACAATGCAATACAAACATTCGAGTTCCGAAATAATTCGCTTTTCAAATAACAAAAATGTTAGAATATTTTCCTTTCAATAACTTATTCTACCTGTCTGTAGTTTATAAACACCTCAGTAATTATTTAGTTTTCATTTTGATTTTTTCTCTTCCCGATTTAAATCAATTATTAAATGTATTAAAGCAAATTATTTCTGAACTTGAATGTTTGTATTTCATTGTACAGTTGTGCGTTATTAGTAAAACAGCTTCAGAACACCGTCTTTTTGTCAATATAAATGTTTTATGTGGTAAAAAGTATCATGTTAACCTTCTGTTGACGTTTCTTTAACCCATACAAAATATTGATAATAGATGAAGCTTCATGAAACAGTGTCATTATCTTCAGAGTCCACTAGATGGTCATGATGTGTTAATGAAGCTTCATGAAACAGTGTCATTATCTTCAGAGTCCACTAGATGGTCATGATGTGTTGATGAAGCTTCATGAAACAGTGTCATTATCTTCAGAGTCCACTAGATGGTAGTGATGTGTTGATGAAGCTTCATGAAACAGTGTCATTATCTTCAGAGTCCACTAGATGGTCATGATGTGTTAATGAAGCTTCATGAAACAGTGTCATTATCTTCAGAGTCCACTAGATGGTCATGATGTGTTGATGAAGCTTCATGAAACAGTGTCATTATCTTCAGAGTCCACTAGATGGTAGTGATGTGTTGATGAAGCTTCATGAAACAGTGTCATTATCTTCAGAGTCCACTAGATGGTAGTGATGTGTTGATGAAGCTTCATGAAACAGTGTCATTATCTTCAGAGTCCACTAGATGGTCATGATGTGTTGATGAAGCTTCATGAAACAGTGTCATTATCTTCAGAGTCCACTAGATGGTAGTGATGTGTTGATGAAGCTTCATGAAACAGTGTCATTATCTTCAGAGTCCACTAGATGGTAGTGATGTGTTGATGAAGCTTCATGAAACAGTGTCATTATCTTCAGAGTCCACTAGATGGTCATGATGTGTTGATGAAGCTTCATGAAACAGTGGCATTATCTTCAGAGTCCATTAGATGGTAGTGATGTGTTGATGAAGCTTCATGAAACAGTGTCATTATCTTCAGAGTCCACTAGATGGTAGTGATGTGTTGATGAAGCTTCATGAAACAGTGTCATTATCTTCAGAGTCCACTAGATGGTAGTGATGTGTTGATGAAGCTTCATGAAACAGTTTCATTATCTTCAGAGTCCACTAGATGGTAGTGATGTGTTGATGAAGCTTCATGAAACAGTGTCATTATCTTCAGAGTCCACTAGATTGTAGTGATGTGTTGATGAAGCTTCATGAAACAGTGTCATTATCTTCAGAGTCCACTAGATGGTAGTGATGTGTTGATGAAGCTTCATGAAACAGTGTCATTATCTTCAGAGTCCACTAGATGGTCATGATGTGTTGATGAAGCTTCATGAAACAGTGTCATTATCTTCAGAGTCCACTAGATGGTAGTGATGTGTTGATGAAGCTTCATGAAACAGTGTCATTATCTTCAGAGTCCACTAGATGGTCATGATGTGTTGATGAAGCTTCATGAAACAGTGGCATTATCTTCAGAGTCCATCAGATGGTAGTGATGTGTTGATGAAGCTTCATGAAACAGTGTCATTATCTTCAGAGTCCACTAGATGGTAGTGATGTGTTGATGAAGCTTCATGAAACAGTGTCATTATCTTCAGAGTCCACTAGATGGTCATGATGTGTTGATGAAGCTTCATGAAACAGTGGCATTATCTTCAGAGTCCATTAGATGGTAGTGATGTGTTGATGAAGCTTCATGAAACAGTGTCATTATCTTCAGAGTCCACTAGATGGTAGTGATGTGTTGATGAAGCTTCATGAAACAGTGTCATTATCTTCAGAGTCCACTAGATGGTAGTGATGTGTTGATGAAGCTTCATGAAACAGTTTCATTATCTTCAGAGTCCACTAGATGGTAGTGATGTGTTGATGAAGCTTCATGAAACAGTGTCATTATCTTCAGAGACCACTAGATGGTAGTGATGTGTTGATGAAGCTTCATGAAACAGTATTGTTATCTTCAGAGTCCACTAGATGGTAGTGACGTGTGGATGAAGCTTCATGAAACGTGTGTCATTATCTTCAGAGTCCACTAGATGGTAGTGATGTGTTGATGAAGCTTCATGAAACAGTATTGTTATCTTCAGAGTCCACTAGATGGTAGTGACGTGTGGATGAAGCTTCATGAAACAGTGTCATTATCTTCAGAGACCACTAGATGGTAGTGATGTGTTGATGAAGCTTCATGAAACAGTATTGTTATCTTCAGAGTCCACTAGATGGTAGTGACGTGTGGATGAAGCTTCATGAAACGTGTGTCATTATCTTCACTAGATGGCGTCCCTGCACTAATTATTTGTTTTGAACAACTGCCATCACAACATTTTTTCAACTGATGGCGCCACCTACTGACCTCTTACTAATATGACACTGCTTCTGGTGAGTTTGCTTTCTAAAGCTACGTACGACTCTTTTTCACGAAGCAGTTTCAACCCGAATCAACTTCACTCGACCTCGCAATACTCTACCTTTTATCTACTGACTGTGAGCGTGGTCGTCACTACTTGAAACTATCATTTTAGCACATGCTAACTTTGAACCAGCATCTTCTTCAACGAACCCTGCTGCTACCAGGCAGAGTCCAGTAGAGTCTAGTAGAGGCATGTCTAGTCCAGTAGAGTCCAGTGGAGACCTGTGGATTATATTAGAGTCCAGTAGAGTGCAATACAATCCAGTATCGTCTAGTGGAGTTCAGTGGAGTCCAATAAAATCCAGGAGAGTCCAGTACAGTCCAATAAAATCCAATAGAGTGCAGTAGAGTCCAGTGGAGACCCATGTATTATAGTAAAGTCCAGTAGAGTCCAGTAGATTCCAATCAAATTCAGTAGAGTGCAGTAGAGTCCAGTGGAGACCTGTAGAGTCCAATAGAGTCAGTAGACTCCAGCGGAGAGTAGAGTACAGTAGAGTGCAGTAGAGTGAAAGAAGAGTCCAATAGAGACCTGTGGAGACCTTTGGATTCCAGTAGGGTGCACAAGAGTCCAGAAGAGTCCAGTAGAGGCCTGTGGAGACCTATGCAGATTCTATTAAGGTAAAATATAGTCCAATAGAGTCCAGTGGAGACCTGTGGATTATAGTATAATCCAGTAGAGTCCAGTAGAGTTTAATGGAGTGCAAAAGAGTCCAGTAGAGAACTGTGGATTCTGCGAGAGTGCAATAGAGTCCAATAGAGTGCAGTAGAGTCCAGCAGAGTGCAGTAGAGTCCAGTGGATTCCAGTAGAGACCTGTGTATTCTAGTAGAGTCCAGTAGAGTCCAGTATTAAAAGTCACATATTGTTGTGGTCAGACTCACAAAGACGTGTCAGTAAAAAGCTCTAAACCTTCACTTCACTGACACTCGGGAACATATGAAGGATTTTCAGGAGTTTCTCTCCGTTGTTCCTGGAGAAGGATAAGAAAGAAAAGTGTCCCTGAGATGATGTAGAAAACGATTGTTTTCTCGTCCTCCGCTGGATGTTCTCACTGAGCTCACTATCAAATCCCTGAAGGTTCATCAAGGTCGCCGGGATGTTGAACAAACAAACCGCGTCGATGTTCTTTTGCAGGAGGAAAATAAAAGTGAAGGATTATCTTAACATCTGCAGCTCCTTCCTTGTTTGGCTCCTTATCGTGGAGACGATAACACACTTTAAACCTCTGGTTGCAGAGTCGGACTTTATTGTCTGGGGGGACGTTTGAGAGTCTTCAGTGGAGATCAATGTTGGTTTGTCCTCCAGTGCACTTGTGTCCAAACTAACACTCTGTCCTCACTCTCACCAATGGTTGAGTCACTGTTCAATACCTGTTGATATATATATAAATATATATATATATATATATATTTATATATATATATATTTATATATATATATATATTTATATATATATATATATTTATATATATATATTTCGTCAATATGACTTGAGAAGGAGACAAAAACAAAGTTAAAGTTACTATATTTACAAACAAAAACAAAGTTAAAGTTATTATATTTACAAACAAAAATAAAGTTAAAGTTTCTATATTTACAAACAAAAACAAAGTTAAAGTTATTAAATTAACAAAGCTGTCATATCATATTTCATGACAATCTGATTCATTACCTCATCAGTATCATCCTTCACATTCATCATCCACATCATATATACATATATATATATACATATAATACAGCATTAGACTATTGCTGTGTCTCTTAGTATACTAGAAGTTAGTATGCATCAGTTTAGTGTACATACTAACTAGTAACTAATTCTCCACAGATAGTATGTCTCAAATCAAACTCTGCTGCTACACACTAACAGGAAATCACATGACAGCTTCTTCTTCTACTACTATTTAAAGATGATTTCAACCAGCTGTAGGAACACTAGCGACACCTGCTGGCAGCACGTTTTGCAAGTTTGGAAAAAGAAATAAAGAAAAAATTTGAGAATCGAAATATTCGCGAGATTTTTAAGCTGGTATCAGCAGCGAAGACGTGTTTATCCTCCTACTGCTGCTGAAAATGCACCTGTAAGTATATGCATATATATATTATATATATATATATATATATATATATATATATATATATATATATATTTATATATAGATGACGTAAATTCCATTTACAACGTCACTAAGATGGAGCCGTTTAGGGTAGAAAGTGTCCATCGATCCATACTCAGTTTTGTGGGCGTTTTAGTGTCAATTTAGTGTGTATGGAGCACTAAATTTCGCATACTAAGAATAAAGGCCACATCTTCAAGCCCAGCAGGAGGTCCAGGCTTGATTGTCTCCACAAACTCTAATTCCTTTGATTAAAAACAAAAGCGGATTAAAATATTCATTATAAAAAGAGCTTGTGGTCCTCGTGGAGGTCGTGGAGGTCGTGGAGCTCCTCGTGGTGCTCGTGGAGGTCGTGGAGGTCGTGGAGGTCATGGAGGTCGTGGAGCTCCTCGTGGAGGTCGTGGAGGTTGTGGAGCTCCTCGTGGTGCTCGTGGAGGTCGTGGAGGTCGTGGAGCTCCTCGTGGTGCTCGTGGAGGTCGTGGAGGTCGTAGAGCTCCTCGTGGAGGTCGTGGAGGTCGTGGAGCTCCTCGTGGTGCTCGTGGAGGTCGTGGAGGTCGTGGAGCTCCTTGTGGTGCTGGTGGAGGTCGTGGAGGTCGTGGAGCTCCTCGTGGAGGTCGTGGTCCTCGTGGAGCTCGTGGAGGTCGTGGAGGTCGTGGAGGTCGTGGTCCTCGTGGAGCTCGTGGAGGTCGTGGAGGTCGTGGAGCTCCTCGTGGTGCTCGTGGAGGTCGTGGAGGTCGTGGAGGTCGTGGAGGTCATGGAGGTCGTGGAGGTCATGGAGGTCATGGAGGTCATGGAGGTCGTGGAGCTCCTCGTGGAGGTCGTGGAGGTCGTGGAGGTCGTGGAGCTCCTCGTGGAGGTCGTGGAGGTTATTCAACATAATCACTTTCCGTTCTTTCATTTCCTGGTCTGACGACACACGTGACTTTGACGCTAACAGACGTGTCGCTTCATGAGACGAAGCCGCTGATTGGCTGAAGCTGTTTTACTAACAATAACGCACAACTGTACAATGCAATACAAACATTTGAGTTCCGAAATAATTCGCTTTTCAAATAACAAAAATGTTAGAATATTTTCCTTTCAATAACTTATTCTACCTGTCTGTAGTTTATAAACACCTCAGTAATTATTTAGTTTTCATTTCGATTTTTTTTCCCTTCCCGATTTAAATCAATTATTAAATGTATAAAAGCAAATTATTTTGAACTCGAATGTTTGTATTTCATTGTACAGTTGTGCGTTATTAGTAAAACAGCATTACTTTTTGCCTATATAAATGTTTTATGTGGTAAAAAGTATCATGTAAACCTTCTGTTGACGTTTCTTTAACCCATACAAAATATTTTAAAGAGACGTTCGCACCGTGTGACGTCATCACATAAACATTAGCAGGGGGACAGAATTTGTAGCTACACCGGGACATGGAAACTTTTGCCACGTTTGGCGAGTGCTGATGGGAAATGTGGTCCCAAACTGCTTTAAAATACATATTATTATATTAATAACATAGTGATAAAAATATTGAACACTTAATAAATGTTTTCCTTTTTATCAGCATATTTCACAGCCATAAATCAAAATAAATTAAAAAAAAGTACGACCTAGTTTCAAATTAAACTAAACTAAAACCGTATATATAGAATGTATTAAAATGATTAAAGGTTAAAAGGCTGATTATTTATATGATTTACTCAAGGATTTATATAGAAAAGTGTCGATTTTGTGTTGCTTTAGTTCATTTTTTGTGGATTTTTTCAATCGGTGTCGTAATGTTTATGTTTTTATTGTATGTTTGGTTACTATCTCTTCATATGTGTTGCTTTGTTGAGTTGTACATTTTTAAAGTACATACACGACCAATGAATCTGTGTTTTGCTCAATTAAAAAAATCCATAAAGTGTCTCTTCTTCCTCTGGACCTCATGGTGAGCAACTGATCTCTTCCTGCAGATTAAAGACTAAACAAAGAAGAATCCACGTGGTTTATTCAGTTAGTATTTAAAAAACATCATTTTTATTACAATAAAACACGATGAAGGTGCTGAGAGTGAGGAGGTCGTAGGAAGAACTGAACGTTCTTTAACATCTAGAACACTGGTTTCCCTGTAGACCTGCTGCACATGCAACATGTGTGTGAGCACGAGCGCCGCCTTGCTCAAGAACCAGCAGGAGATCCTCAAACATGAACTCCATGATCTCTGATGAAGTGATCAAGAACTGCAGCAAATATGCAATATTTTGATCAAGAAAGTCATTCATTGAAACGACAATTATCGATAAAACATCAGGAACCAGGATAAATATTAACACATAATACATGTTAATTATAAAACCTTTAATCAGTGACTCATTTGAAGATTATTTTAACTGAGGCTTTTATTGTTTTAACTACAAGATCGACACGTGAAAACCTTCTTCAGTGTCTCAGAACACAGTCGTCTGGTGCTTATATAGATGTATGTTTCTTCTTTACATGTGTACGAATGTATACAGAGATGTATGTGAGCATGTATATATGTATGAAAACATGTATGTGAGCATGTATATTTTATTAAAACATGTATGTGAGCAGGTATATATTATTAAATACATGTATGTGAGCATGTATATATGTATGAAAACATGTATGTGAGCATGTATATATTTATAAAAACATGTATGTGAGCAGGTATATATTATTAAAACATGTATGTGAGCATGTATATATTTATAAAAACATGTATATAAGCATGTATATTTTATTAAAACATGTATGTGAGCATGTATATATTATTAAATACATGTATGTGAGCATGTATATATGTATGAAAACATGTATGTGAGCATGTATATTTTATTAAAACATGTATGTGAGCAGGTATATATTATTAAATACATGTATGTGAGCATGTATATATGTATGAAAACATGTATGTGAGCATGTATATATTTATAAAAACATGTATGTGAGCAGGTATATATTATTAAATACATGTATGTGAGCAGGTATATATTATTAAATACATGTATGTGAGCATGTATATATTATTAAATACATGTATGTGAGCATGTATATATGTATGAAAACATGTATGTGAGCATGTATATATGTATGAAAACATGTATGTGAGCAGGTATATATTATTAAATACATGTATGTGAGCAGGTATATATTATTAAATACATGTATGTGAGCATGTATATATTTATAAAAACATGTATGTGAGCATGTATATATGAATGAAAACATGTATGTGAGCAGGTATATTTTATTAAATACATGTATGTGAGCATGTAAATATTTATAAAAACATGTATGTGAGCATGTATATATTTATAAAAACATGTATCTAAGCATGTATATATTTATAAAAACATGTATATAAGCATGTATATATTTATAAAAACATGTATGTGAGCATGTATATATTTATGAAAACAAGTATGTGAGCAAATATATATTTATAAAAACATGTATATAAGCATGTATAGATTTATAAAAACATGTATATAAGCATGTATATATTTATAAAAACATGTATATAAGCATGTATATATTTATAAAAACATGTTTGTGAGCATGTATATATTTATAAAAACATGTATGTGAGCATGTATATATCTATAAAAACATGTTTGTGAGCATGTATATATTTATAAAAACATGTATGTATGCATGTATATATTTATAAATACATGTTTGTGAGCATGTATATATTTATAAAAACATGTATGTAAGCATGTATATATTTATAAAAACATGTTTGTGAGCATGTATATATTTATAAAAACATGTATATAAGCATGTATATATTTATAAATACATGTTTGTGAGCATGTATATATTTATAAAAACATGTATGTAAGCATGTATATATTTATAAAAACATGTTTGTGAGCATGTATATATTTATAAAAACATGTATATAAGCATGTATATATTTATAAAAACATGTATCTAAGCATGTATATATTTATAAAAACATGTATATAAGCATGTATATATTTATAAAAACATGTATGTGAGCATGTATATATTTATGAAAACATGTTTGTGAGCATGTATATATTTATAAAAACATGTTTGTGAGCATGTATATATTTATTAAAACATGTATGTAAACATGTATATATTTATAAAAACATGTTTGTGAGCATGTATATATTTATAAAAACATGTTTGTAAGCATGTATATATTTATAAAAACATGTATATAAGCATGTATATATTTATAAAAACATGTTCGTGAGCATGTATATATTTATAAAAACATGTTTGTGTGCATGTATATATTTATAAAAACATGTTTGTGTGCATGTATATATTTATAAAAACATGTATATAAGCATGTAGATATTTATAAAAACATGTTTGTGAGCATGTATATATTTATAAAAACATGTATATAAGCATGTATATATTTATAAAAACATGTTTGTGAGCATGTATATATTTATAAAAACATGTATATAAGCATGTATATATTTATAAAAACATGTATATAAGCATGTATATATTTATAAAAACATGTATGTGAGCAAATATATATTTATAAAAACATGTATATAAGCATGTATATATTTATAAAAACATGTATGTAAGCATGTATATATTTATAAAAACATGTATGTAAGCATGTATATATTTATAAAAACATGTATGTGAGCAAATATATATTTATAAAAACATGTATATAAGCATGTATATATTTATAAAAACATGTTTGTGAGCATGTATATATTTATAAAAACATGTATGTGAGCATGTATATATCTATAAAAACATGTTTGTGAGCATGTATATATTTATAAAAACATGTATGTATGCATGTATATATTTATAAATACATGTTTGTGAGCATGTATATATTTATAAAAACATGTATGTAAGCATGTATATATTTATAAAAACATGTTTGTGAGCATGTATATATTTATAAAAACATGTATATAAGCATGTATATATTTATAAATACATGTTTGTGAGCATGTATATATTTATAAAAACATGTATGTAAGCATGTATATATTTATAAAAACATGTTTGTGAGCATGTATATATTTATAAAAACATGTATATAAGCATGTATATATTTATAAAAACATGTATGTAAGCATCTATATATTTATAAAAATATGTATATAAGCATGTATATATTTATAAAAACATGTTTGTGAGCATGTATATATTTATAAAAACATGTATATAAGCATGTATATATTTATAAAAACATGTATGTAAGCATGTATATATTTATAAAAACATGTATATAAGCATGTATATATTTATAAAAACATGTATGAAAGCATGTATATATTTATAAAAACATGTTTGTGAGCATGTATATATTTATAAAAACATGTATATAAGCATGTATATATTTATAAAAACATGTATATAAGCATGTATATATTTATAAAAACATGTATATAAGCATGTATATATTTATGAAAACATGTTTGTGAGAATGTATATATTTATAAAAACATGTATATAAGCATGTATATATTTATAAAAACATGTATATAAGCATGTATATATTTATAAAAACATGTTTGTGAGCATGTATATATTTATAAAACATGTATGTGAGCATGTATATATTTATAAAAACATGTTTGTGAGCATGTAT
The DNA here is from genome assembly GCF_982586985.1 of Callionymus lyra. NCBI lineage: Eukaryota > Metazoa > Chordata > Actinopteri > Syngnathiformes > Callionymidae > Callionymus > Callionymus lyra. The sequence continues at coordinate 50,594,646 of NC_141818.1, read as the reverse complement.
ATATTTATAAAAACATGTTTGTGAGCATGTATATATTTATAAAAACATGTTTGTAAGCAAATATATATTTATAAAAACATGTATATAAGCATGTATATATTTATAAAAACATGTATATAAGCAAATATATATTTATAAAAACATGTATATAAGCATGTATATATTTATAAAAACATGTTTGTGAGCATGTATATATTTATAAAAACATGTATATAAGCATGTATATATTTATAAAAACATGTTTGTGAGCATGTATATATTTATAAAAACATGTATATAAGCATGTATATATTTATAAAAAACATGTATGTAAGCATGTATATATTTATAAAAACATGTATGTGAGCAAATATATATTTATAAAAACATGTATATAAGCATGTATATATTTATAAAAACATGTATATAAGCATGTATATATTTATAAAAACATGTATCTAAGCATGTATATATTTATAAAAACATGTATGAAAGCATGTATATATTTATAAAAACATGTTTGTGAGCATGTATATATTTATAAAAACATGTATATAAGCATGTATATATTTATAAAAACATGTATATAAGCATGTATATATTTATAAAAACATGTATATAAGCATGTATATATTTATAAAAACATGTATATAAGCATGTATATATTTATAAAAACATGTTTGTGAGAATGTATATATTTATAAAAACATGTATATAAGCATGTATATATTTATAAAAACATGTATATAAGCATGTATATATTTATAAAAACATGTTTGTGAGCATGTATATATTTATAAAAACATGTATGTGAGCATGTATATATTTATAAAAACATGTTTGTGAGCATGTATATATTTATAAAAACATGTTTGTGAGCATGTATATATTTATAAAAACATGTATATAAGCATGTATATATTTATAAAAACATGTATATAAGCATGTATATATTTATAAAAACATGTTTGTGAGCATGTATATATTTATAAAAACATGTTTGTAAGCAAATATATATTTATAAAAACATGTATATAAGCATGTATATATTTATAAAAACATGTATATAAGCAAATATATATTTATAAAAACATGTATATAAGCATGTATATATTTATAAAAACATGTTTGTGAGCATGTATATATTTATAAAAACATGTATATAAGCATGTATATATTTATAAAAACATGTTTGTGAGCATGTATATATTTATAAAAACATGTATATAAGCATGTATATATTTATAAAAAACATGTATGTAAGCATGTATATATTAATAAAAACATGTATGTGAGCAAATATATATTTATAAAAACATGTATATAAGCATGTATATATTTATAAAAACATGTATATAAGCATGTATATATTTATAAAAACATGTATGTGAGCAAATATATATTTATAAAAACATGTATATAAGCATGTATATATTTATAAAAACATGTATATAAGCATGTATATATTTATAAAAACATGTTTGTGAGCATGTATATATTTATAAAAACATGTATATAAGCATGTATATATTTATAAAAACATGTATGTAAGCATGTATATATTTATAAAAACATGTATGTGAGCAAATATATATTTATAAAAACATGTATATAAGCATGTATATATTTATAAAAACATGTATATAAGCATGTATATATTCATAAAAACATGTATATAAGCATGTATATATTTATAAAAACATGTTTGTGAGCATGTATATATTTATAAAAACATGTATGTGAGCATGTGATCAATCATCAGGTGTGTCGTGTTATTAATCATTTCATTTTTCAAACAGTTCAAGGTCATAGTTTTAATAATGAATATCATGAAAGTTTATGAAAATGTTTTTCTTCATTAAAAATAATAATTTGTACAAGATAATAATAATAAGTTAGTTCATGTTTGTAAAAACTGCTCAAAGTTTCTCTTCAGTTCAGCAACAACTGACGCACACTGACATTGTGTTGAAGGAAAAGTCGTATCAATCCTGCAGCGACTCGATGATGGAAGTGAAGCCGGAACTTGATTGACAGCTCATTTTCTCTCACTTTGGTTCGTCCTGATCCTTTGAATCTAAAAACTCCTTCATCCTTCGTTTCTCTTCCGTCCGCCGTGTCTCGTCTGGGTGTCACTCAGAGTCGTGAGGATCCTGCGGCACCTCCTCATCGACGCTGTTGTCAAACAGATAATCAATCAATAATCAGATCGATAACTTTGATGCGACGGACGAAGACGTCGAGTGACTGGCGGTCGTGAGAAGAGGCTCCTGAAGCTGCGACACGAAGGTGCAGAGATGGAGGTTCGACGCCGCCATCAATCCTGCTGCCAGAGGAAATGTCAAGAACGTTGGAGGTTAATTTGCCTTCAGACTCTCCAGGTGTTCAAAGCGTTCGGCCCAGGAGTCACCTGTCAGCGCAAATCATGACTCGGCAGTTTTTTCTTAATGTGCGTTGAAACCACGTCCCTCGTGGAACAATCTGGCGCGAAGTTAAATTAATGTTTCGGAGACGCCAAGAGCGATGATGACGGATCCGGACTTTCATAATGACTTTGTTGAAACACTTTTTATTCTCTAAAATATCTGGTTTGATCAAATACAGTTTGATTATAGTTGAAAATTGTTTGATTATAGTTGAAAATTGTTTGTTTATAGTTGAAAATTGTTTGTTTATAGTTGAAAATTGTTTGTTTATAGTTGAAAATTGTTTGATTATAGTTGAAAATTGTTTGATTATAGTTGAAAATTGATTTGATTATAGTTGAAAATTATTTGATTATAGTTGAGAATTGTTTGATTATAGTTGAAAATTGTTTGATTATAGTTGAGAATTGTTTGATTATAGTTGAAAATTGTTTGTTTATAGTTGAAAATTGTTTGATTATAGTTGAGAATTGTTTGATTATAGTTGAAAATTGTTTGTTTATAGTTGAAAATTGTTTGATTATAGTTGAAAATTGTGTGATTATAGTTGAAAATTGTTTGATTATAGTTGAAAATTGTTTTATTATAGTTGAAAATTGTTTGATTATAGTTTAAATTGTGTGATTATAGTTGAAAATTGTGTGATTATAGTTGAAAATTGTTTGATTATAGTTGAAAATTGTTTGATTATAGTTGAAAATTGTGTGATTATAGTTGAAAATTGTTTGATTATAGTTGAAAATTGTTTTATTATAGTTGAAAATTGTTTGATTATAGTTGAAAATTGTGTGATTATAGTTGAAAATTGTTTGATTATAGTTGAAAATTGTTTTATTATAGTTGAAAATTGTTTGATTATAGTTTAAATTGTTTGATTATAGTTGAAAATTATTTGATTATAGTTGAAAATTGATTTGATTATAGTTGAAAATTATTTGATTATAGTTGAGAATTGTTTGATTATAGTTGAGAATTGTTTGTTTATAGTTGAAAATTGTTTGATTATAGTTGAAAATTGTTTGATTATAGTTGAGAATTGTTTGATAATAGTTGAAAATTGTTTGATTATAGTTGAAAATTGTTCGATTATAGTTGAAAATTGTTTGATTATAGTTGAAAATTGTTTGATTATAGTTGAAAATTGTTTGTTTATAGTTGAAAATTGTTTGATTATAGTTGAAAATTGTTTGATTTTAGTTGAAAATTGTTTGATTATAGTCATGTTTATGTCATGTGTATGTCATGAGTATGTCACGTGTATGTCATGAGTATGTCGTGAGTATGTCATGTGTATGTCACGTGTATGTCATGTGTATGTCACGAGTATATCATGTTTATGTCATGTGTATGTCATATGTATGTCATGTGTATGTCACGTGTATGTCATGTGTATGTCATGTGTATGTCACGTGTATGTCACGAGTATATCATGTTTATGTCATGTGTATGTCATGTGTATGTCATGTGTATGTCACGTGTATGTCATATGTATGTCATGTGTATGTCATGTGTATGTCATGTGTATGTCATGTGTATGTCACGTGTATGTCATGTGTATGTCATGTGTATGTCACGTGTATGTCACGTGTATGTCACGAGTATATCATGTTTATGTCATGTGTATGTCATGTGTATGTCATGTGTATGTCACGTGTATGTCATATGTATGTCATGTGTATGTCATGTGTACATTATGTGCTTGTCACGTGTATGTCATGTGTATCTCATGTGTATGTCACGTGTATGTCATATGTATGTCATGTGTATGTCATGTGTACATTATGTGTTTGTCACGTGTATGTCATGTGTATGTCATGTGTATGTCACGTGTATGTCATATGTATGTCATATGTATGTCATGTGTATGTCATGTGTACATTATGTGTATGTCATGTGTTTGTCATGTGTTTGTCATGTGTATGCCATGTGTATGTCATATGTACATTATGTGTTTGTCACGTGTATGTCAAGTGTATGTCATGTGTATGTCATGTGTATGTCATGTGTATGTCATATGTATGTCATGTGTATGTCATGTGTACATTATGTGTATGTCATGTGTTTGTCATGTGTATGTCATGTGTATGTCATGTGTATGTCATGTGTATGTCATGTGTATGTCATGTGTATGTCACGTGTATGTCATGTGTATGTCATGTGTATGTCATGTGTATGTCATGTGTATGTCATGTGTATGTCATGTGTATTTCACGTGTATGTCATATGTATGTCATGTGTATGTCATGTGTACATTATGTGTATGTCATGTGTTTGTCATGTGTATGTCATGTGTATGTCATGTGTCTGTCATGTGTTTGTCATGTGTATGTCATGTGTATGTCATGTGTCTGTCATGTGTTTGTCATGTGTATGTCATGAGTATGTCATGTGTTTGTCATGTGCATGGCCAACGTGTGAGGACGTGTTGTCATGGCATGTGTATGGCATGTGTACATTATGTGATTGTCATGAGTATGTCATGTGTATGTCACGTGTTTGTCATGAGTATGTCATGTGTATGTCACGTGTTTGTCATGAGTATGTCATGTGTATGTCACGAGTATGTCATGTGTATGTCACGTGTATGTCACGTTTATCTCACGTGTATGTCACTTATATTTCACGTGTATCTCACGAGTATATCATGAGTATGTCATGAGTATGTCATGAGTATGTCATGTGTTTGTCATGTGTATGTCATGAGTATGTCATGTGTATGTCATGTGCATGTCATGTGCATGTCATGTGTTTGTCATGTGTATGTCACGTGTTTGTCATGAGTATGTCATGTGTATGTCACATGTATGTCACGAGTATGTCATGTGTATGTCACGTGTATGTCACGTTTATCTCACGTGTATGTCACTTATATTTCACGTGTATCTCACGAGTATATCATGAGTATGTCATGAGTATGTCATGTGTATGTCATGAGTATGTCACGTGTATGTCACGTGTATCTCACGAGTATGTCATGAGTATGTCATGAGTATGTCATGTGTATGTCATGAGTATGTCACGTGTATGTCACGTGTATCTCACGAGTATGTCATGTGTATGTCAAGTATGTCACGTGTATGTCACTTATATGTCACGTGCATGTCATGTGATCTACGCCTTTGATCTTCTGCTAGACCATGATTAACGTATGGATCAGTGCTGGTCTAAACAGGTCTGTCTGCAGGTCATGACCTCCTCCATCCGACCGTGACGATGTGGATCGAAGGAACGAACTGTTATGACGACGATGTCTTTAAATTAAAGTCGGTGTATCACAGGTTCGTGTGAGAACATCAATCTGTCTTTGATGAAACAGGAAGTAACGAAGCGAGCGGTTCATAATCAGGCACAGAGAGATGGACCTGGTACCACCTGTCGGCTGGTCCTGGTCCAGTTCCACTCGCTTTGTTTTCCCTCGTCGCCTTTGATGTCCTCCCATAATTGCTCCTTTTAGAATCGAGGGAGAGCCACTCGTCACTCAGCAGGCGGTTTCCATGGCGACAATCTTTGTTTTCTTCCACTCAGCAAACAAGTGTTGATCGAAAACAGTTTTGATGGCGTCGTGCACATGTGGCTCCTGAGGACAGGAAATAAGAGCAGACCACGAACAATGGATTCATCAGATGGAAACATCCGCAGACGTGAAGCTGGTGCTTGAAGACAGCGAGTCCTTTTGTGAACGACACACAAGAGCTCCGAGGTTTTGACCTGAATGTTGTTGTTTTGAGAGTCAGGACACTTTGAGGGACACCAATACTCCTCACACGGTCCAGGAGTTCATCCTGGTGTGGTCGAAGGTTGAGAGCCCCCCGGGAGGGTCTTTCCTGCTCTTTGAGGTTCCAGACAAAAGCGATTCATAAACCTGAGAGCATGATCAGAGGTGGGTCACCGAGACCCGGCCTGGAGGCAGACCAAACTTCCGGGACCGACATACCGTACTCCTTCTTACTGGTCTCAGTGGTTTTTAAAACATGGCGTCTTTGTTTCCTGTGTTTGGAGTTGAAGTCAAAGTTCGATGGAGTGAAGAAGATGCACAACTTCTCTGGACAAACAAGGACGGATACACTCGTTGGACCCTTGTCTAAATCAGGGGTCACCAACGTTTTTGAACCTGAGGTCATGGGTAGTGAGTGATACGAAGGGCACCCAGTTTGATACTCTCTTCTGAAATAACAAATTTGCTCAGTTTGCCTTTAGTTCTATATTGTTATTAATGATAAATGATACTAATCTATGTGAAGACACTGATCATTTTTACAAAGAATCTTTTACATTTCATGAATACTCTTTTGAATGGAACACCAAACCATTTTCCCAATTTAAATTCACAACATTTCATAGGAAAAGTCTTTTTTTTCACTAGCCAGTGACAAACCCTTATAACAAATCATTAGCTATATATTGCACCTTGTTTGAAAAAGTTATCAATTATGTAATGTTTAAGAAAAATCAACTTACATACTTTAACAAATACTTTAACATAATTTAATGTTAACTTACCTGAGGCTGTGTATTGGTTGTTTTCTTGCATCTTCTTCTTTTTACTAAATTATTTTAATAAACATTTACATTTCTTGTAAAAAAAACTAGCTTAAGATGAATTGCAGCAAGACCCGCCTTCTTTCCTCGGGTAACTCCCTATGATTGGTAGAGAAGTCCAGCCAATGGCAGCACGAGACTCGTGTTGTGAGCAGACAAATGTTGGGCGCGCAGCAGTGAAGTTGAGCGCGTGTATGACGGCTAGAGCACGCGTGTATGACGTGTTGAACGCACATGTATGACTAGTTGAATGCATGTGTATGACTGGTTGAGCACGCAGCAGAGTGATTTTGGGCAAAAAAAAATGTTTTGAGTGTACAACAACCAAGACACACTTGCTCCAACCGGTGGCAGTAATCTCACTCCATACATTCAGCTCCCCATCATTGCTGTTCCTGCACTCACCTTTGAACTAGAATAGGTCAGAGTTTGACTAAATTATCTAAACTTTCATGTATTATAAAAAAATGTTTTAATTTTTTATTTTAAAGATCTTGTCATTTTCACATACTTATAAATTAAAGTGTGATATAAAAAAATATTTATTTTAAATAATTTCAGCTCACTGATGGTGAGTTGTGCTATTTTTTTAAACTGGCCTGCGGGCGCCTCATATGGTCCTTGGGGGCGACCTGTTGGTGACCCCTGGTCCAAATCAACAAATACAATAGTTGAACTGAAGAATCGTTCACGATGACCACTAATCCGACTTGTTAATCAACAAGGAAAACACAGAGTAAAGTTTTCAGGTTTAGAACGTGAACGTAACAAAGCTGCTGCTCTTCATCCTCGAGTGTTTCTTCAGCGACACGTCCTGCTCTTTCTCCTCTGTGACTAGAAGCTTCAAACTCCCTTCACACTTCAGCGCCTCGATGATATCGAGCTGGTATTAAGCCGGTTATTACCCATGGATATTGCCAGATGCAATTATGTCGGGAGATGCATCACCTCAGCTCTCGCTGCATCAACGTATCTGTCGCTGAGGGAATTGGATTCGCTTTAGCAAGCGTTTAAACACGAGGCTTGAGACGCCGCTTTGCAGCGACGTCACGCAGGTTCTTGTCGCTCCGGTGACCAAGACCAGCACTTCTGCGGGAATAAAGACAATTGTTGAAAGTGACACCAGAGTTAAATTCATGAGGCGGAGAAATGTCCGAGTAGATCAACAATAATAACAAGCTTTTCTGTCGACACAGTCCACTGATATTTTTATCTTTTAGATCGTAGAGACTGTAGAGCTCAATATCAATGAAGTGTGTATTCTTGTACTTAAGGAACACACGACTATAATGAGTGATGATCGGCTTTGTAGTATACTGAGTCTCATTGAGTAGTACTCTGAAGCTTTATGGAGTAATACTATGATGCCTTATGGAGTAATAATATGACGCCTTCTGAAGTAATAATATGAGGCCTTACGGAGTAATACTATGACGCCTTATGGAGTAATACTATGGAGTAGTACTATGACGCCTTATGGAGTAATACTATAACGCCTTATGGAGTAATAATATGACGCCTTATGCAGTAATACCTTGGAGTAGTACTATGACACCTTATGGAGTAGAACTATGATAGCTTATGGAGTAATACTATGACGTCTTATGGATTAATACTATGACGTCTTATGGATTAATACTATGACGCCTTTTGGAGTAATAATATGACGCCTTATAGAGTGATACTATTTCGCCTAATGGAGTAATACTATAAAGTAATACTATGACGCCTTATGGAGTAATACTATAAAGCTTTATGTAGTAATACTATGACGCCTTATGGAGTAATAATATAAAGCCTTATGGAGTAATACTATGACGCCTTATGGAGTAATACTATGAAGCTTTATGGAGTAATACTATGACGCCTTATGGAGTATTACTATGAAGCCTTATGGTGTAATACTATGACAAAGTAATACCACAGAGCCTTGTGGTGAGGCTTCGTAGTAAGTAAATGAGTAATTATTATACTGTAGTCGTACACAAACATTTTGACAGAAGTTCAAGTGCATCACATAAAATGAGTACAAAGTAAATAAGTAAAACCAGAATGAGTACATTAGGTGTACTGTACCTTTCTAAGTTAATTTAAGGATTTCAAGTGTAACCTATGGTATGAGTATAATTTGTAATAATTTGATTTCTATGGTAAAATGTTAAATCTTTATTAAACTAAATTACACGTTATTTCCTTTCATCGTCTTTCGTTCACTCCCTGTGATGTTAATGTAAACTCTGCATGTATTGTCTGATTCTCTTCCTCCTCCTCCTGACCTTTACTGACGACACGTTGGATGTTCGACGCCAGGGAGGAGCAGGAATGTAGGCTTGGATTGACTGTCTGTTGGGAGAAGCTGGATTATGAGGCTAAAAATAAATCAGGGATAAAAGGAAACATGTCTTGAATAGAAAAGTACAATGACGAACAAGTATGAAGAGCAAAGTCACGAGAATAAATAAAATATCACTTCAAATGTCATCTCAGAAATATGTGGATGTTTATTTAAAAAAGGAAAAAGTAAAGATTATAATAATTTTAATCTTAATAATAATAGAAACGTTTTTAATATATTAATCGTGGATTAAAGTATTTAACACAATAAATAAAATCTAAAAATGTCACCGAGAACCACAACAATAAAAATATTAGATGCAGGACTATGATAATAAATTAAAAATTAGCATCTTCTGTCTCTCACCCTGTGTAGCTGGGATGGACTAGAGCCACATGTGAGTCGTAAAAAAAAAACTTGTAGATTTGATAAAACCTTCTTGAGATTTTATTATGTGCCTCAGATGAAAAATATGAAGAGAATAAGGAATTAATAAATACAACTATGTACTGTATTTAATGTATGATGTTAGTTTAAACTTATATTTATAGGAAAACATGTGATGGGATTAAAGACGAGTCAACGAATCTAAAGGAAGTTAAAAGGAAGGAAAGATGACTTTTGGAATCTTGACAGTTCTTGTCACTTTTGTGAGTCAGTGTTAGACGATCGTTGCTCTCGTATTGTTGCAACATCATAATCCCTGCCTGGACTGGATTAGAGGCTCTCTGGGGTTTTGTATCTTTATTGATACACATCGTTGTTGACTTTAGCATCAGGAACGACATGTGAGGAGCATCGTTCACACGTTGACTTGTTGAACTTAAACACAGAAGCATTTTTTTTATTGATTATTAGTTATTTTGTTAAACTACTGATCGACTCTGGAGTCATGAAGTGAATGTTCTTCTCCAAGATAAAGTTCCTCATCATGACCATGTTTTACACTCATTACTTTATAAAGTTGCTCTGAAATCTGGACGAACGAGAGGTTACGAGAGTCGTAATGATGGCTTCACTCCTCCAGCTGTAACCATGCCTCGCTTTGTTTATACAACGAGTCCCTTGGAGTTGGAGACTTCCTGGATTGATGACACACATTTCTATATTGTCAGGTGGAATTTGTTTTTATCGAATCTTTGAATTGAATAATTTTTCAAAAAGTTTTTTTATTATTATTTTTATTATTCATTTTTGATATTTTCAATATTAATGCATTGTTTTTTGCGTCATTGAGTTTAATATTGTAATTTAAATAATATAAAAAATTAATCTTTATTTTCTTGTTTATTTTTATTAGAATACCTTCACCAGTCAAAAACAGATATAAGAAGAAAAAAAATAACAATCACAGGGTATAATAGTATTGTGATTCATGGTTTATTATTTACATTGTTAGTTTAAACTTGCTCTATGCTACCAGTGCAGTGAGGAGAAACTGCCTCTAGGAGGCAGAAACCTTGAAAGAACCAGGCTCCCGACATGAAGTCTCCTTCACAGATGATCATGCCCATTTCAACTGTATATAATACACAGGGAGACCACTTTCTAAACACAGTCATATACTGATGGGAGTAGGCTGCAACCCAGCAATCCCACAGCAAAGTGTCTTGCTCAGGGACACAATGGCACAAACTTGTCTGGAGCTCAACCTTTCAGACCGCGAGCAACCACTCTATCATCTGAGCTATGATGACCCCTTACTTACAGAGAGTACGTGGGAGAGAAGGTGAGGTGTGTGTGTGTGTGTGTGTGCGTGCGTGTGTGTGTGTGTGTGTGTGTGTGTGTGTGTGTGTGTGTGTGTGTGAGAGTGTGAATGTGTGTGCATGTGCGTGTGAGAGTGTGTGTATGTGTGCATGAGAGTGTGTGTGTGTGTGTGTGCGTGTGCATGAGAGTGTGTGTGTGTGTGTGAGTTTGTGTGCGTGTGTGAGTTTGTGTGTGTGTGTGCGTGTGCATGAGAGTGTGTGTGTGTGTGTGTGAGTTTGTGTGCGTGTGTGAGTTTGTGTGTGTGTGTGTGTGTGTGTGTGTGTGCGTTCGTGTGTTTGTGTGTTTATGTGTTTATGTGTTTATGTGTCAGAGTGTGTGTGTGTGTGAGAGAGTGGGTGTGTGTGTATGCGTGTGCGTGTGCGTGTGCGTGTGTGTGTGCGTGTGCGTGTGCGTGTGCGTGTGCGTGTGCGTGTGCGTGTGCGTGTGCGTGTGCATGAGTGTGTGTATGTGTGCATGAGAGTGTGCGTGTGCGTGTGCATGAGTGTGTGTATGTGTGCATGAGAGTGTGCGTGTGCGTGTGCATGAGTGTGTGTGTGTGCATGAGTGTGTGTGTGTGTGTGTGTGTGTGTGTGTGTGTGTGTGTGTGTGTGTGTGTGTGTGTGAGAGTGTGCTCAGAGACCCAGAAGCACCATCTGTACACACCTGCAGGGGGAGCAGGAGTGATCCAGTGACACTGAGAATCAACTCCGCCCCCAACCAGGCCAGTGGGTCCTTGACTAGCCGGGCAGGATCCCGGCACGAGAGCCCCAGCAGAGGCTGGAGTCCGCAGGAGTCCCGGACCCGGCAGGCAAGACAACCACCAGAACCATCCATGACCCTGAACAACGGCGAGAAAACATCCGTCCCAGAACTACTGCCAGTCTTTTTTTTTTTAATGGAACAGCAGCATTCCTTGGGGGGTCCACGGTCTCTGTGGAAACAAACTTTTGATTATCTTAGTTAGAAAATCAAACTCAGATTTGTATTCAATAAAATCAAACTGAAATTAAAAGATTTCTGTTTATTTAATAATTCAAGAATAATTCAATTCTTTAACATTTTTATATAAAATAAAACTCATGATGTACTTTCATATCAAACGTATTCTCTACTGTGAGGTAAACTAAGAAGTTCTCCAGGATGAGGAGCATCCAGATACTCTCTGACGTCCTCCAGATACTCTCTGACGTCCTCCAGATACTCTCTGACGTCCTCCAGATACTCTCTGACGTCCTCCAGATACTCTCTGACGTCCTCCAGATACTCTCTGACGTCCTCCAGATACTCTCTGACGTCCTCCAGATACTCTCTGGCGTCCTCCAGATACTCTCTGACGTCCTCCAGATACTCTCTGACGTCCTCCAGATACTCTCTCAGATCCTCCAGATACTCTCTGACGTCCTCCAGATACTCTCTGACGTCCTCCAGATACTCACTGACGTCCTCCAGATACTCTCTGACGTCCTCCAGATACTCTCTGACGTCCTCCAGATACTCTCTGACGTCCTCCAGATACTCTCTGACGTCCTCCAGATACTCTCTGACGTCCTCCAGATACTCTCTGACGTCCTCCAGATACTCTCTGACGTCCTCCAGATACTCTCTGACGTCCTCCAGATACTCTCTGACGTCCTCCAGATACTCTCTGACGTCCTCCAGATACTCTCTGACGTCCTCCAGATACTCTCTGACGTCCTCCAGATACTCTCTGACGTCCTCCAGATACTCTCTGACGTCCTCCAGATACTCTCTGACGTCCTCCAGATACTCTCTGACGTCCTCCAGATACTCTCTGTCGTCCTCCAGATACTCTCTGAGGTCCTCCAGATACTCTCTGACGTCCTCCAGATACTCTCTGACGTCCTCCAGATACTCTCTGAGGTCCTCCAGATACTCTCTGACGTCCTCCAGATACTCTCTGACGTCCTCCAGATACTCTCTGACGTCCTCCAGATACTCTCTGACGTCCTCCAGATACTCTCTGACGTCCTCCAGATACTCTCTGACGTCCTCCAGATACTCTCTGACGTCCTCCAGATATTCTCTGACGTCCTCCAGATACTCTCTGACGTCCTCCAGATACTCTCTGACGTCCTCCAGATACTCTCTCAGATCCTCCAGATACTCTCTGGCGTCCTCCAGATACTCTCTGAGGTCCTCCAGATACTCTCTGACGTCCTCCAGATACTCTCTGACGTCCTCCAGATACTCTCTGACGTCCTCCAGATACTCTCTGACGTCCTCCAGATACTCTCTGAGGTCCTCCAGATACTCTCTGACGTCCTCCAGATACTCTCTGACGTCCTCCAGATACTCTCTGACGTCCTCCAGATACTCTCTGACGTCCTCCAGATACTCTCTGACGTCCTCCAGATACTCTCTGACGTCCTCCAGATACTCTCTGACGTCCTCCAGATACTCTCTGACGTCCTCCAGATACTCTCTGAGGTCCTCCAGATACTCTCTGAGGTCCTCCAGATACTCTCTGACGTCCTCCAGATACTCTCTGACGTCCTCCAGATACTCTCTGACGTCCTCCAGATACTCTCTGACGTCCTCCAGATACTCTCTGAGGTCCTCCAGATACTCTCTGACGTCCTCCAGATACTCTCTGACGTCCTCCAGATACTCTCTGACGTCCTCCAGATACTCTCTGACGTCCTCCAGATACTCTCTGACGTCCTCCAGATACTCTCTGACGTCCTCCAGATACTCTCTGACGTCCTCCAGATACTCTCTGACGTCCTCCAGATACTCTCTGACGTCCTCCAGATACTCTCTGACGTCCTCCAGATACTCTCTGACGTCCTCCAGATACTCTCTGAGGTCCTCCAGATACTCTCTGAGGTCCTCCAGATACTCTCTGACGTCCTCCAGATACTCTCTGACGTCCTCCAGATACTCTCTGACGTCCTCCAGATACTCTCTGACGTCCTCCAGATACTCTCTGAGGTCCTCCAGATACTCTCTGACGTCCTCCAGATACTCTCTGACGTCCTCCAGATACTCTCTGACGTCCTCCAGATACTCTCTGACGTCCTCCAGATACTCTCTGACGTCCTCCAGATACTCTCTGACGTCCTCCAGATACTCTCTCAGATCCTCCAGATACTCTCTGGCGTCCTCCAGATACTCTCTGACGTCCTCCAGATACTCTCTGACGTCCTCCAGATACTCTCTGACGTCCTCCAGATACTCTCTGACGTCCTCCAGATACTCTCTGACGTCCTCCAGATACTCTCTGACGTCCTCCAGATACTCTCTGACGTCCTCCAGATACTCTCTGACGTCCTCCAGATACTCTCTGACGTCCTCCAGATACTCTCTGACGTCCTCCAGATACTCTCTGACGTCCTCCAGATACTCTCTGACGTCCTCCAGATACTCTCTGACGTCCTCCAGTCTTGGTTTAACATCAAAATCTCATTAGTTCCTCACGGATGAATCGTTTGTTGTTGTTGACGTTCAATTTATTTCACTGACGCATCAGAAATTACCAGAAATTACAATTATTAATAATCGTATAGCATATAAATATATAAATATATATCTAAATGAATAAACGTATAAAAATATAAATATATAAATAAATGTATAAATATATAAATAAATGTAAAAATAAATGTAAAAACATATAAATATATATCTAAATGTATTAATAAATGTATAAACATATAAATATATAAATAAATGTATAAATATATAAATAAATAAATAGACCGATAAACATATAATTATATAAATAAACGTATAAACATATAAATATACAAATAAATGTATAAACATATAGTATATAAATAAATATATAAACATATAAATATGTAAATAAACGTATAAACATATACATTTATAAATAAATGTATAAACGTATAAATATATAAATACATGTTAAAATTACAATTTAAAAAAATGATTTCTGATATCATTTCTTTAATTTATTTGTTCATTTATTTTATTATGTATTTCGTTATTTCAACAAATATTTATTTATATATTTATGCTGCTAACGAAATATAAAAATAAAATAAACTACCAAATGTATGAATACATAAATAAATACATGTTGAAATAACTAAATACATAAAAGACTAAATGTAAAAATGTATATATAATTAATGAATATATATATACATATATATATATACTGTATATATATAATGTTTATAGCAAAGCATCATTGTTTGACAAAAATCAAAAGTCATTTATGTATTTTAACATTTTTATATTTATTCAAACATTTTTTTATTCATAATTAAATAATTTATCGTCATCCATACATTAATTAGTTGCCGGGCAACAGTTTAGTGAGTCGCTGTATTAAATACTGGAATATTATTTTGCAAACAGTACATATCATAGCTTGTAGTCATCAAATAATATCATTATTATGATGATTTTAACGAGATTTTTCACAGGAAGTTGTTTCGTTCATTTCATTGTTTTGTTTCGAGGTGGAAGTATTTACTCTTAGTTCATCACTCCATCCATCTTTCATCAATATTTTCGGGAAAAAAACAAAAAACCCTCAAATTCCGTGCCGTGAGTGGTGAGTCTCCACAACTATTCTGGGAGCTGATGGATGTGACGTCCTGAGGGTGGAGGAGATGCTTCTAAGTGCACGTTCGGCAGCCGCGACCTTGGTGGCCCGAGGTCCTTTTGATGGTCATAATCTGGGTCACAATAGTTCCTATTTTAATGGCAACGCCGTCACTACGGCAACCAATGACAAACAATCGAGAGAAAAGTGGAAAAGTGCTCATGAAATGTTTGTTTTCATTCTGTACTTTCCTGGTGATGCTAACGGCTAACAAACGACGCTCACGTCCACTGACCTCACTCACAGATTATCATCTTAATCCCATTGAGTTGGATTTTCTTTTCTCCAGATTTTCATTTAATCACTTAAATCCGACTATGTGAGGAAAATTCTAAATTATTTGAGCTCTTCCAAGAGACCTGGATAATCCATTTAATACCCGTTAGCTTGATAAGCATCGAGCGCTCGAGCCGCGAAGCTACGATGATGCAACGACATGTCAAAGTATAATCCAAAATGTATTTAGTTCTGACAGTGAATTATTATCATTTAAAACTATAGCAGAACCGATGATATAGTATATAGTTGTCGCTCAAATATCGCACAAATCTGAGGGTTTTTGGGTTTTTTTTTACGCTTCTAACTCAGTTAAATGTAAATTCCTAAAGAGACTCTTAACAAGGAGAAGAAAGTTGTGTTTATAAACACTCTATATTTATTTATTTATTTAAAACACGACAAAATGATCAGCAAAAGTAACATTTGTTTTATAATGAATTTATTCATATTCCGGGGCTCAGTGTGTAACTCCGCCTCTCAGAGTTTGTTTATGATTTGAAAACATTTCTTCGGACAAACTCAAGAGAGAGAAAAGTTCTGCTGGTGAATGAGGTTCTTTGGTCACCAGTGAAGTGTTAGCTCCGATGCTAACTAGCACGTGCCTGTTGTCACATGATTTCAACATTTTATTCTGAAACAACAACAATTTTGTTGCCAAACAATGGAAACAAATGAATAAGTGATAAAACGATCATGATTATATAGTTATTTTTATTAAATCATCATTATTTGATCTGATCTGTGTTCATGTGGAATCTCTACCTGGTCACGTGTGAAACCTACAGATGACTTTGTTTCTTCAAACATTAACCAGCTCCGACGTTTTTGTCATTTCTCATTACGAGGTCATGTGACCCTCCCCTCCCACCATCATCACCCCCCCCCCCCTCATCACACCTTCACCATAATTGACAGCTGAGTATTTGTTTTCTTTCGTGGTTCATTTCCTTCCCATGATTCTCCTGTCAATCAATCAAACGCCTCATGTCTGGACTCTCATCATCAGGAACACTTGTGTCGTTTCTAAACGAAAGCCTTGATTTGTTGTTTATTAAATAGTTATATTGATATTATTGTGAAGTAGAGAATGTTTGACTCGTCTCTAGCTTCATCTCACTCCCTCTCAGTGAACTCATTGCCGCTGCTGCATGGGTTGAACATTGATGTAGAAGAGGATGATCAGGCATGACTTCACATGATTGGCTGAAAGTATTAACGATCAATTCAATAAAAAAACAACAAAAAAACATTTTAAATGTGAAAAAATGATTCAATGTTTCGACTGATATACGACCGTAGTGACGCTATTGATAAAGAAGCTGAACAATAATGTAAAGAATTATACTAAAATTACAATAGTCATAATGATAACAATAATATAAAAAAACAATAATTAAGGTAATAACATTAATAACAACAATAACCGCAATATAAATAATAAAGAATAATATTAAAATATAGCAATAATAATATTAATAACAATAATAACAATAATATGAATAGCAAAGAATAATATCAAAATAACTATAATATAAATAATAAAGAATAATACCATAATAACAATAATATCAATAATATCAATAATATCAATAATAAAGAATTATATCAAAATAACAATAAATAAAAAAAAATAAAAAAATAACAATAATAACAATGATAATAATAATATAAAAAAATAAAGAATAATCTCTAAATAACAATAATAACAATAATATAAACAATAAAGGATGATATCATAATAACAAAAATAACAATGATAACAATCATATAAATAATAAAGAATAATATCATAATAACAATAATATAAATCATAAATAACAATGTCAAAATAACAATAATAACAATTAAAACAATAAATGTAAATAATACTAATAATAACAATGATAAAAATAATATAAAGAATAATATCAAAATAACAACAATAATAAAGTTAATAACAATAACCATAATATAAATAATAAAGAATAATATAAAAATAACGATAATAACAATAATATGAATAATAAAGAATAATATCAAAATAACAATATGAAACATTAGTAACAACAATAACCATGATATAAACAAAGTCATAATAATATTCCTGAAGCAGCAGATCTTGATAAACCATCTTCTCCTCATAGATGCTCATTTTCTCGTCTTTGATCGCCAGGAAACTTGACATTTCCTCCTGAACTGGAACGACGGATGAAAGGTTTTTTCAAAAATATTATTAAAGCTAAAATTAGGGCCGCTGTGAAAAAGGTGATTAGAGGAGAGAGGTCGAGCAGCAGGGTAATAGCTGCAGGCCTGGATCTCCTGTGGTCACAGCTTCAAGTGACCTCCATTAGCTTTCCTGCTTTTCTTCCTGGATAGTTGACGCTCCTTCTCCTCCTTCTTTCAATCCTTCTTCACTTCAAAGGACACATCAAAGGCAACTTTAGTGAACAAAACTGCTCTGTTGGCTTCGTGTGACGGAGCTTCCTCTGGTTCTGATGGTTTCTCCATCGTCGTGTCGAGCACATGATGTTCTCACTTAAAGAAACGTTTGTTTGTTCTTTTCTATACAAATTGTCTGCGCTCATCACACATTTGATAAAAGAAAGAGATCAAAGACATTCTCTGGGAATATAACCAGTGACTAGATACTGCATTTGTTACAGTTAAAAAAATGTTAAAGACCTTTCATTGTATTGAGTCTGAACAGGAAGAAATGATCAATCTTTAGCTTAACATGCTACATTAGCAACCTAATTAGCTGCATGTTACATAAGCTACCTTGTTAGCTGCAAGCTAAATTAGCAACTTAATTAGTTGGATGCTACAAAAGCTACTTTGTAAGCTGCATAGTACATAAGTCACCCTAATGAGCTGCATGCTACAAAAGCTACTTTGTAAGCTGCATGCTTCATTAGCAACCTAATTAGCGGCATGCTACATAAGCTACCTTGTTAGCTGAATGTTTCATTAGCAACCTTGTGAGCTGCATGCTAAAATATCAGACTCATAAGCTGCATGCTAAATTATCAACCTTGTGAGCTGCATGCTAAAATATCAACCTTATTAGCTGCATGCTAAATTATCAACCTTATTAGCTGCATGCTAAATTATCAGCTTTGTTAGCTGCATTCTAAATTATTAACCTTGTTAGCTGCATGCTAAAATATCAGACTAATTAGCTGCATGTTAAATTATCAACTTTGTTAGCTGCGTGCTAAATTATCAACCTTGTTAGCTGCGTGCTAAATTATCAACCTTGTTAGCCCAATGCTAAAATATCAGACTTATTAGCTGCATGTTAAATTATCAACTTTGTTAGCTGCATGTTAAATTATCAACCTTGTTAGCTGCATGCTAAAATATTAGATTTATTAGCTGCATGTTAAATTATCAACTTTGTTAGCTGCATGTTAAATTATCAAATCTATTAGCTGCATGCTAAATTATCAACCTTGTTAGCTGCATGTTAAATTATCAAATCTATTAGCGGCATGCTAAATTATCAACCTTGTTAGCTGCATATTAAATTATCAAATCTATTAGCGGCATGCTAAATGACCAACCTTGTTAGCTGCATGCTAAATTATCAACCTTGTTAGCTGCATGTTAAATTATCAAATCTATTAGCGGCATGCTAAATGATCAACCTTGTTAGCTGCATGCTAAATTATCAACCTTGTTAGCTGCATGCTACATTATCACTATAAAGAGTGATATAAAAAGGATCAAAATCCTCTTTGAAGTTAACCAGTCAGTGACATTCATTTTAAAAACCATGACCTGTTTTCACGACCAGGAAGGCGTGACGCAGGAAAGAGCAGCCGATGAACGGGTCACTTGACAAATCAGAGACGGACAAACGCACTGGAGTCACCGGATCTCACCTGATCTCACCTGATCTCACCTGATCTCACCCTGGAAGAGGATCAAACCAGCGAAGCAGCGACGATGGTCAAGTCTGTCCTTGAATGACTGTAGCCTGGAGCAGGAAAGTACATCCTTTCAGAATAAAAGTCTCTTTTTTTTTCTCTCTCTTCATGGTTCCACTCGTCTTTCTCTCCGATCTGAGGCTCCGACGTTAAAAGCCTCTCAAAGGTCAAGCGAGAGGTCGCCTCACAAAATCTGCAGCAGCAACAACATCATCAACAACATCAAAGCGAAAGGTCAAGAGGTCGTTTTGTCGACTCGTCTCAGTTCAGCACAGAGACTCAAACCAAAGCAGCCTTTTATCAAACGTCATTGATTTGATCTTGTTGTGACATTTCTACACCTGTGGCGTCGGTTATTATTTCAATAGAAAGAACCTCACGTACGCCCCTAGAGGCGAGCGGCGTTACTACATTGCACTTCATGGTTGGATCAGCAGCAAGAATTCTCTCACAAATACATGGACGACATGAAACATGATGTAGCGAGTATTACTCTGTACTACAAATATTGATGTGAGGTTTATAGAAATATAGCTATTTGTACGCAACAAAATCATGCCGAACATGTGTTTATAGTTATTTTTATTTAATTATTTTGTTTAATCTAATAGATATGTATATCTTTATTTATATATATATATTAGTGGGACAAATAAAGGAATATCTGATCTGATCTTACCTTAAAAAAAAGTCTTTATAAAATTGTTTTATCATTTACACCAACATATTTACAATGTTATTGAACAATATATCACGAATAGACTGTAAAATATAATAATTAATTTTATATCTAATGCACACAAATGTCTGTTCGAACTTTACATTATTGTTTCATCTCTGATGTCGTAGAGATGATTGTTTGTTTTTTCCTCATCAATACATTTCAGTAGAGATCGATCAATAGTTTTATCAATCAATTGTTTTTAAATGAGTTCTATTGTGACATTATTGACATTATTATACATATTATATAAAGATTAGGAAGAGATTCAACAAACAGATGAACTGAACACAAGTCGTACAGAAGAACAAGAGTGAAAATAGTATTTTAACATATTCATTAGTTAAATTTAACATTTTAAACATTTGTATTTTTGTTTGTTGAAAGGTTGTAAAATAGATCATATATTAAGAGTAACATGGAGTTTAATATTCTAATTCCTATAATAATATATTAATTGATTAATTGATTAATTATTAAAACATCTAAATTAAATATTAGATTAATTAAGTTTTGTTTCGTAGTAACAGTTTTGTATTGAGTTAAAAAAAATGAAATTATGAAACAGTTTTTGAATTCTTGGAATAAGAATATTAAAGTATGTGTAAAATAAATATTATATATTATCCATTATATTTATATATTATATATTATATTATTATAAATTGATCCTCTTAATACATGATTGAATTCAAATGTTGAAGAAAATCATGAAACGCTTCAAACATACATTTTTAATTCACTCATTTTCTACCGCTTTATCCCGGGGTCAGGGTTGGGGTCGCGGGGAGCCTGGAGTCTATCCCAGTATCATAGGGCGAGAGGCAGGGGACCCCCTGGACAGGACGCCAGTCTTTCGCAGGGCATTTGCCTAAAACAATGTTTCAAAAGTTCCTTCATGTCAACTTTTGTCGCCAACAAACTAGCGAGCGCCGCCATCTTGGAGAGAGAACGTGGAGCGAAGACCCTTCATCACGAGATCATCATCACCAGCCTGTCGGGGTGTGAAGGACGACGATCGTAACGAGATGTTCCTCCTCAGGCTCTTCACCTGGATTCCAGGGATTATGTAAAGCGCGTTAATCCCTCGTCGTCGATGAAGACGATCCACGTGATCGATGAAGGATCGTCGCCTCCATTTCCCAAAAACGATAACGTAGACTTTCCCGCGAGTTAAAGGCGGCGGCCGCGGGATCATGAGATTAGCTTGCGGCGGCCATTAGCGCGGCGTGAATCTAATTGGCCTCCTTTAGAGAGAGAGTTTAGCGACGATGATGAAGTGTCACGAGCTCTTATCCCGTCAATACGCCGAGCTGCAGCTGGACTGTGACAGAGACTAATGGACAGACTGTGCCACGGGGACACTGGGCTGCGCTGGAGCATTAGTCAACTGAGCACATGCAGCACAACACACACTTGTGCGCTTGCTGGCGACAATGGATGATAACAAAGCCTCGGGCAGACTCACACACACACACACACTCACACACGTCAGGACCACATGTGGCAGTGGATGCAGCCGCCAAGAATAGTGTGTGTGTGTGAGTGTGTGTTTGTGTGTGAGTGTGTCTTTGTGTTTGACTGTGTGTGTGAGTGTGTGTGTATATGTGTGAGTGTGCGTTTGTGTGTGAGTGTGTGCGTTTGTGTGTGAGTGTGTCTTTGTGTGTGACTGTGTGTGTGAGTGTGTGTGTGCGTTTGTGTGTGAGTGTGTGTGAGTGTGTCTTTGTGTTTGACGGTGTGTGTGAGTGTGTGTGTGTGTGTATATGTGTGAGTGTGCGTTTGTGTGTGAGTGTGTGCGTTTGTGTGTGAGTGTGTCTTTGTGTGTGACTGTGTGTGTGAGTGTGTGTGTGCGTGTGTGTATATGTGTATATGTGTGAGTGTGCGTTTGTGTGTGAGTGTGTGTGTTTGTGTGTGAGTGTGTGTGTTTGTGTGTGAGTGTGTGTTTGTGTGTGACTGTGCGTTTGTGTGTGTGTGTGCATGTGTGTGCGTGCGTGCATGCGTGTCTGTTTGTGTG
Organism: Callionymus lyra; assembly: GCF_982586985.1. NCBI lineage: Eukaryota > Metazoa > Chordata > Actinopteri > Syngnathiformes > Callionymidae > Callionymus > Callionymus lyra. The sequence continues at coordinate 50,572,102 of NC_141818.1, read as the reverse complement.
CGTATCTTTGTGTGTGTGTGAGTGTGTGTATGTTCGTGCGTGCGTGCGTGTATGTTTGTGTGCGTGTGTGTGTGTGTGAGAGTGTGTGTGTGCGTACATGCGTGTGTGTGTGTGTGTGTTTGTGCGTGCGTGCGTGCGTGCGTGCGTGTATGTTTGTGTGCGTGTGTGTGTGTGTGAGAGTGTGTGCGTGCGTACATGCGTGTGTGTGTGCTTGTGTCTGTGCGTTTGTGTGTGTGTATGTATATGTTTCTGTGTGTTTGTGTGTGAGAGAGTGTGTGTGTGTGAGTGTGCATCGAGCGTGCGTGTGTGTGCCTGTGTGTAAGTAAGTAAGTAATAAGTGTGTGCGTGTGTGTGCCTGTGTGTAAGTAAGTAAGTAATAAGTGTGTGCGTGTGTGTGCCTGTGTGTAAGTAAGTAATTAGTGTGTGTGTGTGGAGGCACATTAATGTTCACATCAATGGATGGTTATTGTTGCGTGTTGTTGTTTGTATAACGCGTTGTGTTTATTTTCCTCGCGGCTCATTCCAGGCTCTGTTCAGGTCAGTGAAGGTGTCGCGAGGCTGTGATTGGACGACTTCAAGTGTGTTTCCTGGTCAAAGGGAAACGAGTTGTTGGTGAATAAAGACGACATTGTGTTGTTGTCTTCAGAAATGTGTGTATCAGTTACCATATAAAGTTATCAAAACCATAGACGGTCTCGTGACCTCGTCAGTCAAAACTACGATACATTTAAACATGAGGTACTATTTGAAAGAAACATTAAATACACAAAACCGCGAGAGCGTAGAAAGTGAATGAGAGACAATGTGTTTGTGTTGAATCAGATCCATGGTTGACTCTTTTGTTGTCGTCAGCTTTATGTGTCTGTGTAAACTGATGCAAGGCATTGTGGGTATTGTGGTCTACAGCAACATAGTCCATATCAGAAAGTCTGACCAGGTCTTCAAGGCACTGTAGCCAAAACCCAGTCATGTTAAATGACCCACATTCACCATCAAACAGAATGGATTCATAACGAATAAAAATAATTTATCTCTAATATTTATGCCCTTCTTCACAGGCTCATATTAACCCTGGACTCTACTAGACTCTACTGCACTCTACTATACTCTACTGAACTAAACAACACTCCATTAGACCCTACTGAGCTCTACCCGAACTTTACTGCACTCTAATAGGCTCTAATGGACTATACTGAACTCTACTGCACTATACAACACTATTAGACCCTACTGAGCTCTAATGAACTTTACTGGACTCGAATGGACTCTACCTGACTTGACTAGACTCAACTGGACTATACTGGACTCAGCGAGACTCAACTGGACTCTAATAGACTCTACTAAATTTTACTAGACTCAACTGGACTATACTGGAGTCTACTGAACTATAATATACTTTACTGGACTCTACTGACATTTACTAGACTCAACTGTACTATACTGGACTCGACGAAACTCAACTGGAGTGTACTGAACTCTAATAGACTCTACTGTACTCTACTGAACTTTACTAGACTCAATTGCACTATACTGGACTCAATGAGACTCAACTGGACTCTACTGAACTCTTATAGACTATACTGGACTCTACTGAAATGTACTAGACTCAACTGGACTATACTGGAGTCTACTGAACTCTAATAGACTTTACTGGACTCTACTGACATTTACTAGACTCAACTGTACTATACTGGACTCGACGAAACTCAACTGGAGTGTACTGAACTCTAATAGACTCTACTGTACTCTACTGAACTTTACTAGACTCAATTGCACTGTACTGGACTCAATGAGAGTCAACTGGACTCTACTGAACTCTTATAGACTATACTGGACTCTACTGTAATTGACTAGACTCAACTGGACTATACTGGACTCGACGAGACTCCACTGGAGGCTACTGAATTTTAATAGACTCTACTGGATTCTACTGAACTTTACTAGACTCAATTGCACTATACTGGACTCAATTTGAGTCAACTGGACTCTACTGAACTCTTATAGACTATACTGGACTCTACTGAAATTGACTAGACTCAACTGGACTATACTGGACTCGACGAGACTCCACTGGAGGCTACTGAATTCTAATAGACTCTACTGGATTCTACTGAACTTTACTAGACTCAGCTGGACTATACTGGACTTGTCTAGACTCTAATGAACTCTAATGGACTTTACTCGACTCTACTAGTCAGTTGCACCTACCAGGAGGTCGTTAAAGTGTCTTTAAAGACAACAGGTTTCACCAGAACCTTCTCCAGACCAGGCTATTAAAGTTTGTTTATTATTATACGTTGTCGTACGTCTTTGTGCTGTAAAGTGACGTAAGCACTGCGATGACGCCTCGCGCTCCATGAGTAGGAAGCAGGGTGAGTGGAAACACAACTGAGTCTTAGTGTAGTCATTAGCACAACAATGTGTGCTTCAACCTACATACTGTTGGCAGATGAAATGTTCTCAGCAGCTCAACGTTGGATCATCTGAGCTGCAGGAAGATTCTTGTTGTCGTTCTGACACATTTCTATACATCGTGAACATTAAATCCTGTTAGCGGCGTCTCTAGCCTGCAGAGATATCGAAGCTCTAATAAAGAACGCTCGTAATCGCGCATATTATTTCTCTAAATCTAAAACAAACACATAAAGTTGACCATAAAACCAGAATTACCACTTTGACGTCAGAGAAATCAAACGGGAACAAAGTGTCTTAAAAATGTCCAGCCGACGAATCTTCATCACACTTTACGAGCAGGAGCTTCATAACCTTTTATGGTTATTTCTCTATTAGTGTTCGTGGAACTTTTACTTTCTTGTGTTGTTTTGTGCTGAATATTAATGTATGAACAATAATTGTGTGTTTGATCCTTTAACACCAGATTCACTGGAAACAATCAACAGCGTTTTTTACTATAAAAAATAAAACTATAAGACAGTGGATGGATGGATGGATGGATGGATGGACGGACGGATGGATGGATGTATAGAGGGATGGACGGACGGATAAATGGACGGATGGATGGATGGATGGATGGATGGATGGATGGATGGATGGATGGATGGATGGATGGATGGATGGATGGATGGATGGATGGATGGATGGATGGATGGATGGATGGATGGATGGATGGATGGATGGATGGATGGATGGATGGATGGATGGATGGATGGATGGATGGATGGATGGATGGATGGATGGATGGATGGATGGATGGATGGATGGACGGACGGACGGACGGATGTATAGAGGGATGGATGGACGGATAAATGGATGGATGGATGGATGGATGGATGGATGGATGGATGGATGGAAGGAAAAGTTGCTTCAATCCTTCAAATGTTTTCAATAATAAAAACATCATAGTCTTCATTCATGGAACTTTGTTTAGTTTTTCATTGAATGTCATTGGAAATGAGCTCCTTGGCAGAGGTTTGCTTCGTCTCAGTGCTGCAACATTGAAATAACAAAAGAGTATTTTCCTAACTTTTCAGTTGTTGACACTAAAGATGCAGAGTTTCCTGCTGGAACTGATGCAAACTTGTTTGTCAACTTGTGTTCAGCAGCAGCTGTCAGAGCCACGAGTTCACGGCGACACCTGCAGCTGATGAGTCGATCACTGAGGTGATGGTTCCACAGATGTGTCTCATCCTGGACGTGATCATGGATCCAGTCAGTCGTGAAGGTACTTCCTGAATAAGTAAACGTACTTCTTGAATACGTAAACGTACTTCCTGAATACATGACCATACTTCCTGAATACGTGAACGTACTTCCTGATTAAGTAAACGTACTTCTTGAATACGTGAACGTATTTCCTGAATAAGTAAACAGACTTCCTGAATACGTAAACGTACTTCCTAAATACGTCACTGACTTCTGGAATATATGACCATACTTCCTGAATACATGAATGTACTTCCTGAATACGTGAAGGTACTTCCTGAATACGTGAAGGTTCTTCCTGAATACGTGAAGGTTCTTCCTGAATACGTGAAGGTACTTCCTGAAGACGTGAACTTACTTCCTGAATATGTGAACTTACTTCCTGAATACGTGAACGTACTTCCTGAATACGTGAACATACTTCCTGAATACGTGAACGTACTTCCTTAATACGTGGACGTATTTCATGAATACGTGGACGTATTTCATGAATACATGATTGTACTTCCTGTATACGTGAACGTATTTCATGAATACATGATTGTACTTCCTTTATACGTAAACGTACTTCCTTTATACGTGATCGTACTTCCTGAATATGTGAACGTACTTCCTGTATACGTGAATGTACTTCCTGTATACATGAATGTCCTTCCTGTATACGTGAATGTCCTTCCTGTATATGTGAACGTACTTCCTGAATATGTGATAGTAGTTTCTGAATATGTGAAGGTACTTCCTGTATACGTGAACATACTTCCTGAATACGTGAAAGTACTTCCTGAATACGTGAAGGTACTTCCTGGATATGTGAAGGTACTTCCTGAATACATGATCATACTTCCTGTATACTTGATCGTACTTCCTGAATACGTGACCTTACTTCCTGAATACGTAAAACGACTTCCTGAATACGTGATTGTACTTCCTGAATACATGAAGGTACTTCCTGAATACGTAAACTTACATCCTGAAAACGTGAACTTACATCCTCAAAACGTGAACTTACTTCCTGAATACGTGAACTTACTTCTATCACGAAGTGGAACGGAGAAACGCAGGCGTAGAGGTAATTTGCATAGACTTGGTTTAAGTCAGTGGGGAAGGCAGAGGCGTAGTCATACAGTCCAGGAAACGGTAACAAAAGGCAAAAGCAGGGGTAAAGCAAACTCGGCGTCAAGGGGCAGAAACAGGTCGATAATCACAACAGGCAGGAATGGAGTCTTGGTCAGGACAAAGGTAAGGAGACAGGGTAGGAAGCAGGAATAATAATAATAATGGCAGAATACAGGTACTGGAAAACGGTGACGACAAGACAAGGACGTGACAGAGAGTGGAGGCTTAAGAACACAGGGAGCAATCAGCAGCAGCTGGGGGCGGGACTAACGAGACACAGGTGGGAACAATTATTACTCAGAGAAGGGGAAGTAAGACTAGCACAGACACAGAAGGGAGCGGATTTCACAATAAAACCGGAAACACAAGGAGGAACAAGTAGACTCATGACAACTTCCTGAATACGTGAACTTACTTCCTGAATACATAAACGTACTTCCTGAATACGTGAACGTACTTCCTGAATACGTGAACGTACTTCCTCAATACGTGGACTTACTTCCTGAATACGTGAACTTACTTCCTCATACGTGAACTTACTTCCTCAATACGTGAACGTACTTCCTCAATACGTGAACTTACTTCCTCAATACGTGAACGTACTTCCTCAATACGTGAACTTACTTCCTCAATACGTGAACGTACTTCCTCAATACGTGAACTTACTTCCTCAATACGTGAACTTACTTCCTCAATACATGAACGTACTTGCTCAATACGTGAACGTACTTCCCTGATTCAACATACTTCCTGAATACGTGAATGTACTTCCTGAATACGTGAACTCACTTCCTGAATACATGAATGTACTTCCTCAATACGTGAGCTAACTTCCTCAATACGTGAACTTACTTCCTCAATACGTGAACTTTCTTCCTGAATACATGAACTTACTTCCTGAATACTTGAATGTACTTCCTCAATACGTGAACTTACTTCCTGAATACATGAACGTACTTCCTGAATACGTGAACTTACTTCCTGAATACGTTAACTTTCTTCCTGAATACATGAACGTACTTTCTGAATACATGAACGTACTTCCTGAATACGTGAACTTACTTCCTGAATACATGAACGTACTTCCTGAATACATGAACTTACTCCCTCAATACGTGAACTTACTTCCTGAATACATGTACGTACTTCCTGAATACATGAACGTACTTCCTGAATACATGAACTTACTTCCTCAATACGTTAACTTTCTTCCTGAATACATGAACCTACTTCCTGAATACGTGAACTTACTTCCTGAATACGTGAACTTACTTCCTGAATACATGAACCTACTTCCTGAATACGTGAACTTACTTCCTCAATACGTTAACTTTCTTCCTGAATACGTGAACCTACTTCCTGAATACGTGAACTTACTTCCTCAATACGTTAACTTTCTTCCTGAATACATGAACTTACTTCCTGAATACGTGAACGTTCTTCCCTGCTTCAACATACTTCCTGAATACATGAACGTACTTCCTGAATACGTGAACGTACTTCCCTGCTTCAACATACTTCCTCAATATGTGAACGTACTTCCCTGCTTCAACATACTTCCTGAATACGTGAACGTACTTCCCTGCTTCAACGTACTTCCCCGTATCATTACCTATTTTTTTGGAATTAATAATAATCCAAACTCTTCAAAGTCTGGTGCGACTATTGCGCTGCGACAGTGAAACAAGTCCAAACGTTCTAAGTAGGACGAGGACGAGGCAGGTTTGGCTGCTGATGAAACGCTCGTCCGTCCTCAGTCTTTATCCTTCAAAGAGACACATCTGTGGGAGACATGTTGGATGTTTGTCAGCGTGGAGGTGTTTGTCGACAACAGTCGCTTCATCTCCGTCTCACTTGAGTTTCGTTATCAAAGAGGATATAAATGGTTTTCTTTGGTCTGTTTTTCTCCTTCAATCTTCCATCAGAGTAATGAGTCTCTCTCTCTCTCTCTCTCTCTTTCTCTCCATCTCTCTCTCTCTCTCTCTCTCTCTCTCTCTCTCTCCATCCATCAACGGCTCTGACGCAGGACGACACGAAGTGTCTTAAACAAGAGATGATTGAACTTTGTTTCCTGTTTGTTTCTTATCTTTAAGCCTTAAAGTCTGATCTTGAATCTGTTTTTAGTGATTCATTGATTCAATCATTTATGTATTCAAGTGTTTTTGAAAAGTAATTTAATAAAAGTATAAGAATATTTTCAAAATGACTGATGTTTTTTAAACATTTGCGAGACGATCATGTGACACGTCAAGGTTTGATCAGTATCTCTGTGCTCTGTTGGTTTGGTCTGGAGACTCTATTATACCAACATTTATATATTGAATTGAAAAAAAATCATTTTTTAATTTGATTTCAGCATGAAAATTCCATTTCAAGGTACTTCTTGAATACGTAAACGTACTTCCTGAATACGTGAATGTACTTACTGAATACGTGAACGTACTTACTGAATATGTGAACCTACTTCCTGAATAAGTAAAGGTACTTCCTGAATACGTGACCTTACTTCCTCAATACGTTAACTTTCTTCCCAAGTACATGAACTTACTTCCTGAATACGTGAACGTACTTTCTGAACAAGTAAAGGTACTTACTGAATACGTGAACGTACTTACTGAATACGTGAACGTACTTACTGAATACGTGAACTTACTTCCTGAATACATGAACGTACTTCCTGAATACGTGACCTTACTTCCTCAATACGTTAAATTTCTTCCTGAATACATGAACTTACTTCCTGAATACATGAACGTACTTCCTGAATACGTGACATTACTTCCTCAATACGTTAACTTTCTCCCTCAATACGTGAACGTACTTCCTCAATACGTGAACTTACTTCCTCAATACGTGAACTTACTTCCTGAATACATGAACGTACTTCCTGAATATGTGAACTTACTCCCTCAATACGTGATCTTACTTCCTCAATACGTTAACTTTCTTCCCGAATACATGAACTTACTTCCTGAATACGTGAACGTACTTTCTGAACAAGTAAAGGTACTTACTGAATACGTGAACGTACTTACTGAATACGTGAACGTACTTCCTGAATACGTGACCTTACTTCCTCAATACGTTAACTTTCTTCCTGAATACATGAACTTACTTCCTGAATACATGAACGTACTTCCTGAATACGTGAAAGTTCTTCCTGAATACGTGAACGTAGTTCCTGAATAAGTAAAGGTACTTCCTGAATACGTGAATGTACTTCCTGAATACGTGAAAGTACTTCCTGAATACATGAAAGTACTTACTGAATGTGTGAACGTACTTACTGAATACGTGAACGTACTTCCTGAATACGTGAAAGTTCTTCCTGAATACGTGAACGTAGTTCCTGAATAAGTAAAGGTACTTCCTGAATATGTGAATGTACTTCCTGAATACATGAATGTACTTCCTGAATACGTGAAAGTACTTCCTGAATACATGAAAGTACTTACTGAATGTGTGAACGTACTTACTGAATACGTGAACGTACTTCCTGAATACGTGAAAGTTCTTCCTGAATACGTGAACGTAGTTCCTGAATAAGTAAAAGTACTTCCTGAATACGTGAATGTACTTCCTGAATACATGAATGTACTTCCTGAATACGTGAAAGTACTTCCTGAATACATGAAAGTACTTACTGAATGTGTGAACGTACTTACTGAATACGTGAACGTACTTCCTGAATACGTGATCGTACTTCCTGAATACATGGTCTTACTTCCTGAATATGTGAATGTACTTCTTGAATACGCGGACATACTTCCTGAATACATGATCGTACTTCCTGAATACATGAAGAAATCCATTTCTTTATATTTTAAATGTACTTTATTTAACATCTTTGTCAATATTTTTTATTTTATGTTGGAAACAATTGTATAAATGTTGTTTAATATATATATATATATATATAAATATTAAACTTTAAAAACATTTAAATTAGTTTAAAATCGAGGTTTAAACATTTTGATGAAATAAAACATCAAATAAATGCTTTATATTTGAGTATCTTTGTTCATTCATTTAAAACTAAGTACATTTGAAATATATTTGAAGAAACATCAAACAAAATGCGTTTAAATATATATATTTATTTGTCAACATCATTGATATTCAGGAGAAGAAAGAAAATACATGTGTAGTACATGTTTCTACAGATATTAACATATAAAATAAGTAATATTCTGATAAAAACATCATTGTTTGTTTGTGACTCAACATGAAGCAACAAATGAAGTTGAACTTCTTCTCCTCCCTCGACGATCGTCCTACTTCACTTCCTTCTCTCCTTCTTCTCTCCTTCACTTCCTTCTCTCGTTCTTCTCCTCCTCTGTCCCACTTCCACACCTGGTTGTCTCCTCACTCCTGCTCGTCCTGATGGAAACTCTGATTTCCTCTCAACGGTGACGATCTCCTCGAAGAGTCACGTGACCTGCAGATGATTGACAGGTGACCTGGTTGATGAGTTCAGCTCAATGAAAGTGGGTTGTTGGTTCGACTCCAGCTTGACGACCTAGAATAGATACTTTATTCATCTCAGAGAAACTCACGCTTTCTGACCTGCAGCCTTTCTGTGTGAAGAGTCAACGTGTGTGTGTGTTTGT
>NC_141818.1:50520213-50560213 GCF_982586985.1 Callionymus lyra | reverse complement strand
CACACACCTTCACATACACACACATTGTTGTCTAAATGTTTTCTCTTCTTCTAGATCATTTTGTTTTTTAAACACACAACTGTTATTATTGTTTAAAGATATATTTGTAAACATATGTTGAATTCAAGCAGTTTTCACGAGATGTTTGAGGCTCATCATCGACCAGCGAGTGTCGCTCCTGGTATCGACTCAGATTTTCGTGCTGCGTCACAAAGTCGTCGACTCTCTGACCCTCGGCTTGATATGTTGCCATGACGACGAGCCAAATATCATGATGACCAGCAGAGAGTTCTTCCATAAAACATGTTCCTCTTGGCGTCGCTCGGATCCATGTTTGACTTGAGTCTGGTTCACTCTCACTAGTACTGACAACATACCTAGTACTAATAACATCACTAGTACTGACAACATCACTAGTACTGACAACATACCTAGTACTAATAACATAACTAGTACTGACAACATCACTAGTACTGATAACATCACTAGTACTAATAACATCACTAGTACTGACAACATAACTAGTACTGACAACATCACTAGTACTGACAACATCACTAGTACTGCGCATCACTAGTACTGACAACATAACTAGTACTGACAACATAACTAGTACTGACAACATCACTAATACTGACAACATAACTAGTTCTGATAACATCACTAGTACTGACAACATAACTAGTACTGACAACATCACTAATACTGACAACATCACTAGTACTGACAACATAACTAGTTCTGATAACATCACTAGTACTGATAACATCACTAGTACTGACAACATCACTAGTTCTGATAACATCACTAGTACTGACAACATCACTAGTTCTGATAACATCACTAGTACTGATAACATAACTAGTACTGATAACATCACTAGTACTGACAACATCACTTGTACTGACAACATCACTAGTACTGACAACATCACTAGTACTGATAACATAACTAGTACTGACAACATCACTAGTACTGATAACATAACTAGTACTGACAACATCACTAGTACTGATAACATCACTAGTACTGACAACATAACTAGTTCTGATAACATCACTAGTACTGACAACATAACTAGTACTGATAACATCACTAGTACTGACAACATCACTTGTACTGACAACATCACTAGTACTGACAACATCACTACTACTGATAACATCACTAGTACTGACAACATCACTACTACTGATAACATCACTAGAACTGACAACATCACTTGTAATGACAACATCACTAGTACTGACAACATCACTACTACTGATAACATAACTAGTACTGACAACATCACTAGTACTGACAACATCACTAGTACTGACAGCATAACTAGTACTGACAACATAACTAGTACTAACAACATCACTAGTACTGACAACATCACTTGTACTGACAACATCACTAGTACTGACAACATCACTACTACTGATAACATAACTAGTACTGACAACATCACTACTACTGATAACATCACTAGTACTGACAACATCACTACTACTGATAACATCACTAGAACTGACAACATCACTTGTAATGACAACATCACTAGTACTGACAACATCACTACTACTGATAACATCACTAGTACTGACAACATCACTAGTACTGACAACATCACTAGTACTGACAGCATAACTAGTACTGACAACATAACTAGTACTAACAACATCACTAGTACTGACAACATCACACTTCTACTAGGGTCAGTATGTAAGTTAACTACTGAAGCTTCTTCGACCTCACTAGTTACAGTATGTAGTTCATATTTTATTCTTGAAAGCTCACTAGTTAACTTGTCAAGTATACAAATATCTCACTAGTGAACTGGTTAATCTCCTTTTTTAACTGGTGAATCCAGAGAAAGAAGATTTCATAACGAATAAACAAACAGGAAATTAATATTTGTTTCAAATGTAAAAGAGAATAAAGTGTGAATGTAAAATGTTGTGAATCATTCAGAGTCAAATCAACATAAGATTCATATTTAGTTTTTCCTGCAACAATAGTTTCTATAAACTGTAGTTTTCTGAAGTCATTTGAAGTGAAACGTGTCGTTTCTATTTTGAAAACATAAAAACACGTTCATTCCATCAAACATCAAAACTGATGCTTTCGTCTCCAGACTTTTATTGATCCTCAAATAGAATCTGATCCAGAAATAGTTTCTCAGAGAAAAACATCAAATCATTACATCAGTGAGAGAAACTTTGGTTTATGTCTTGAAATGAAATATTTTTTAATAAACTTCGATGACAAAACGACAGTTATTAAGTTGGGTTCATTGTGTTGTTATTGTTGTTGCGTTGTTTTGTAGTCGAAGGAATGTTTTCTCTCGACTTTACGACCTTTAGCGACGTAGCTCTAGCGACGTAGCTCTAGCGACGTAGCTCTAGTGACGTGGCAGGCGACGTAGCTCTAGCGACGAAGCTCTAGCGACGTAGCTCTAGCGACGTAGCTCTAGCGACGTAGCTCTAGCGACGTAGCTCTAGTGACGTGGCAGGCGACGTAGCTCTAGCGACGAAGCTCTAGCGACGAAGCTCTAGCGACGTAGCTCTAGCGACGAAGCTCTAGCGACGTAGCTCTAGCGACGTAGCTCTAGCGACGTAGCTCTAGCACTGCTCAGTGTGAACGCACTTGTGTACTCAGGATATTAAGTTATTATTATTATTAAGTGCTCAATTTGGGACACAGCACTATAGTTTGCAATGCATTGTGGGACATTAATGAAGTGTAACATTTGAAAAAGTATATTTATATTTGTTGCTGAAGGTCAATCGTGTTTGTGGCGAAAATGATCCACAATAGTCGTTTTTAGTTATTTTTAAAATGTGTTTCACGATTTTTTTAAAGTAGAAAATGAACAATAGTTAAACAATTCAAGTGAGTTTTGTTGTGTTTTTTGTTATTATTAATTAATGTTTGGTAGGTTTGGTCAGAGCAGCACATGTGGAGTTTGAAGACGAAGCTTTAAGAACTTGTGATGCTTTTATTTTTGCTACAAAGCTCATGGAGTCTCATGAAGAACCAACAAAGTCTCAAGAGATTCTTCTCTGGTCTCAAGTCCCTGATATGAAGTCCAGTCCTGCAGCCTCAGGTTCATCTTGAACATTCCACATGATGAAACTGTTGGAATGGATTTAGATGTTGTTGGTGTTTGAAAACAATTGATTTTTATTGATTTATAAAATAATAATTATATTAAATCATTTACATATTGATTGTTGATCTTTTTTTTTAGATGAAAGCATTTTTATACACACAGTTTAATATTCAAACTACAATAAAATATATATATTTTTTAATAATTTTAACTTAAAATAGTTTCAAGATAAAGAATAGAATGTGATATTCTATCTTCAATAATTCCAAATACATTTTCTAAATTCAATATATTTTAAATCATAGTCTTTAAAATTCAATATATTTTAATTCATAGACTTTATAATTCAATATATTTTACTTCATAGTCTTTTAAATTAAAAAATATTTAAATTCATAGTCTTTAAAATGCAATATACTTTAATTCATAGACTTTATAATTCAATATATTTTACTTCATAGTCTTTTAAATTAAAAATATTTAAATTCATAGTCTTTAAAATTCAATATATTTTAATTCATAGACTTTATAATTCAATATATTTTACTTCATAGTCTTTTAAATTAAAAATATTTAAATTCATAGTCTTTAAAATTCAATATATTTTAATTCATAGTCTTTAAAATTCAATTTATTTTACTTCATAGTCTTTAAAATTCAATATATTTTAATTCATAGTCTTTAAAATTCAATATATTTTCCTTCATAGTCTTTAAAATTCAATACATTTTAATTCATAATCTTTTAAATTCATTATATTTAAATTCATAGTATTTCAAATTCAATATATTTTACTTCATAGTCTTTAAAATTCAATATATTTTAATTCCTAGTCTTTAAAATTCAATATATTTTAATTCAAAGTCTTTTAAATTAAATACATTTTAATTCGTAGTCTTTAAAATTCAATATATAAATGTTGCTATAATAGAGTCACCAGACTAAACCAACAGAGCACAGAACTACTGGATCAAACTTTCAGCCAATCATGTGACGAGCTGACGATCATGTGACGACGTAGCTCGGTGCTCTGTTGGGATTTGTATTTTATAAAAACACCAACATTTAAATTGAATTTTAAAAAACTACGAATTTAAAAATATTGAAATTAGACATTTTATTTTTGTATTATTGGAATTAAAAGATCGAATTCTATGTGTTGAATAAACTTTCAAGTTAAATAACTTGGAAATATTGGAATTTCAATGTATTAATTAACATTTAACGATATTTCGATCAAAACAAAAACAAAGTGTCATCATTTGAAATGTTCAAGAACAACAAATCCTTGTTTGAAGACGAAGCTTGGAGAACTTGTGATGCTTTTTATTTGCTACAAAGCTCATGGAGTCTCATGAAGAACCAAAAGTCTCAAGAAGCTTCTTCTCCTCTGGTCTCAAAGTCCCTGATATGAAGTCCAGTCCAGTCCCCCCTGCAGCACCTTCACGCTCGGTGGAACCTGCACTTGAGGATCTTCTTGAAAGCACTTTGGAAGTCCTTGTTGAAGTAGGCGTAGATGATGGGGTTGAGCAGCGAGTTGGAGTAGCCCAGCCAGTTGATGACGGCGCCCAGCAGCTCCGGCATGAAGCAGCTCTCGGCGCACAAGGGCAGCACCAGCGCCACGATGAAGAAGGGCAGCCAGCAGAAGATGAAGGTCCCCATGATGATGCCCAGGGTCTTCACCGTCTTGCGCTCGCGCGCCAGCGCCACCTTCCTCTTGGCGCACGCGCTCGCCTGCTGCTCGCCGCGCGCGGACTGCGGCGTGTTGGGCAGCGGCAGGTGGGTCTTGGAGCTGCTGAGGACCTCGATCACCTCCAGGGACTCGCCCTCCTCGCGGTGCTTGACGGCGCCGTTGACGCACGGGGACCCGCGCGCCTCCCCGTTGGACCGGAGCCCGGACCCCGAACCCGGGTCCTTCTTCTCCGCCTTCTTCACCGTTTTCCGAATCCGGAACCGAGCCGCCTTGAAGATCTTCCCGTAGAGGACCAGCATGAGCACCAGCGGGATGTAGAAGGCTCCGAAGGTGGAGTAGATGGTGTAGCCCGGGTCCTGGCTGATGAGGCAGGCGTCCGGGTCCGCGCGGTCCTCCGCGCTCCTCCAGCCCAGCATGGGCGGGATGGAGATGAGGAAGCCCACCATCCACGTCACGCCGATCAGGATCGCGGCTCGCCTGGGGGTCCGCTTGTTGACGTAGTCGATGGGGTCCGTGATGGCCCAGTAGCGGTCCAGGGCGATGGCGCACAGGTGCAGGATGGACGAGGTGCAGCACAGGACGTCCAGCGAGATGAACAGGTCGCAGATCCCCTGACCCAGGGTCCACTTGTTCAGCACCTGGTACAGGGCCGCCATGGGCAGCACCAGCACCGACACCATCAGGTCCGTGACCGCCAGGGACCCGATCAGGTAGTTGGCCACGTTCTGGAGGGACCTCTCCAGCGCGATGGCGGCCACCACGCACGCGTTCCCGAAGGTGGAGCAGAGGATGAGCGCAGCCAGGAGCAGCGACGTCACCACCTGGTAGCTGAGCCGCGGCCCCGGGGTCCCGGTCCCGTTGCGCGCCTGGAGGACCCAGGACGCGTTGGCGTCGCTCAGGTAGTCCATCCTGGGGAACTTTTTTTTTTTCTTTCCCAGAAGTCTTCAGTCCTGCACGAGCCTCAGCGGCGCCCGGCGGGGCTCGCGCGTCTGGACGCACGCATGACGCAGGCGTGTGCGCGCGTGCGCGGGTCTCCGCGTGAGCTGCCGCATCCCACGAGCCTCGACGAGCGTGTGAGCCGCGGTGACGCCGAGGGTTCATTTATAGAGGAGGAGGAGGAGGAGGAGAGGGAGGTGCGAGGAGAAGTACTGTCGGGCAGGAGGAGAACTCGCTCAGTACTCCTTTAAGGTTTCTAGTGTGGAGACTTTTCTTTGATTTATTGACATTTTTTACATGTTTTTAACAGTATTTATGCTTTTATATTGATATACTTGTTTATTTTTGAATTTAACTAAACATTTTCAATTAATTACTTAACAAAATAAATAGTTTGATATTTTTCAAAATCAAAAACATAGTATTTTGTGTGGTGTCGGTCCAGAATAAAATAATACAAAACTCAGAACAATCAAGCATCACCATGTCGGTCTCAATTTTTATTGTAAAATTGTAAATTGTAAAAACTATGAATTTAAAATGTTGAATTTACTAAATGTATTTTTGAATGATTGTAATCATTCAAAAATATTTTAAATTCAATATTTTCAATCTGTATTTTTTTTTTCTTCAATAAAAATATTGGTATCATTGTAATAAAAGAGCTACTTGATCATGTGATCACTTGATCATCTGCGTGTCGCATGATTGGCTGAAAGTTGGATCCAGTCGCTCGGTGCTCTGTTGGTTTTGTCTGGTGACTCTAATATACCAACATTTATATATTGAATTAAATAAAAGAAACTATGAATAAAAGACGATTTAATTTGTCAAATTTATTTTTAATAATTGAAATTAGAAAATCAAACGTTTGGTGTAAAAAAAAATCCAATCATTTTGAAAATATTCAATTTTTTCTTAAATTCGAATAATCAATAAAAACAAATTCAACCTTTTGATGAAGAAAGTATGAACTTAACAATTCAGGGCTTTAAAAATATTTCAATAAAATTCAAGTGTCAATATTTTAGCAGCTAAAATCAATCATTAAATATTGACACTGATCTACTTCTATCATACTCGAGATCGATGATTGTTGTTCTAAGTATTTATATTTATTCAAAGATGTATTTCTCAGATCAGCAGTTTAAAGTCAACTCCGCTGTTACTAGTTGTTTCCTTTTCACTCCAAAATCAACTGAATCAGTTTCTCTGTTCAACCAGCGTCTGTAATCGATGTCTTCATTAATTCAAAATCAATAGTTCGATCTTCGCGTCCGAGTGTTTCAGCACCACAGACAGCTCTCGAGGGCGACAGTGCTGCCCTCTGCTGGACGCAACCATGAACACATATATATTTATATATTTACGCGCATTAAACGTGTTTTCACAGTTTCGTGAGTCATGTGATGCGTATCCCAGTGTCTTTGTAAATAAAGCATATTTTTAGCATTTTTTATTAAAAGTATGAAGAATTTCTCCTAAAATTTGAACCAACAACACATTAAAAATCATCATTTTCATTAAACGTTTCATCAATAATTTCATTATTAGTCAAATATCGTTTGTGGCTCTTCGGTGGATTCGCTACACAAACTGTGTGGTTCAACCACAGAATATCAATAAAGATCACATCCCTGTAAATAAAACACTTCCCGAGGTGATGTAACAGACGGAAGATGACGTCACGCAAACCTCGCAGGAGCCGAGGTCTCAAGGGAGTTGCAACACACTTTCACGACTTTCCTTTTTTTTCTGGTCATTAGATGATTTTTATTCAGGTGTAAAAATATGTTTCCATCAGTTTCATCATTGAACCCAGAAGAACCAGTTCGTCAGTAGATCCATGTTATTAGTATGTTTTTAACATGTTTTGACACGTTTTTATTGGTCGATCAAATGAAGATCAACGGCTCGGTTCACGTATGAAACCTTCCTCACATGTGGTCACGCGACGGACACGTTATTATTTAGTGGTTAAATTGAAAGCGGTGAAGGACGAAGATCGTCTAACGAGCTGTGAAATGAACACGATCACGTGACCATCGCGGAGAAGAAGTGACTCACGCTCGAGATGTTCTTCAGAAGACGATGATTCTCCTCAGAGTTTAATGATTCTTTAAATTATTGATCCTTCATCAATCCTTTATATATTGAAAGGTTTAACTTGTCATTTTATTATATTTAAAAAAACAAAAAACTTCTAAATATATATATTTTTTTGTTGAACACGTAGAATTAGATTTTCTTATTCCAATATTTTAAAAATTGTAAATTCAATATGTTTTTATCGCCCTTTAAATTGTTAATATGAAATGGACTGGATCCGACTTTCAGCCAATCATCGGACGCACAGACGATCACATGACAAACATTTCAATAACAACGTTTTAAGTCTTTAGATGTTAAATGTCGTCATTTTTACACATATTCAGACTTAACTTATTTGATAGATTTGTCATGAACCCTAAAGATGTATCAGCGATGTCGACACACGATATGAACAAATGTACAGTTTTTATTACACGTTCATAGTTTTTTTTAAATATCATTATTTATCATCGTATTTGTACTACCTATTAATAGTCATTAATGCCACTCACAGGACGACCTGAGTCTGGTTTTGCTCCAGGTTTCTGCCTGTTAAAAATACTTTTTTAATGTTTTGACAGCTAAATATTGACATTAATTCTATACTTTTTTTTTAGCATTCGAAATATCGTTGATGGCAGTTTTCTCTACGGGACAGCAGGTGGCGCTAAAAAGCCAGAATGTTCAAATAGTGTTTCAACATTAGTTTTATTTTTAACTCAAACTAAAGTAGTTTTGTTTTTTTATTTTTCACTTAAACTAAAGTATTTTTGTTTCTTTATTTTTCACTTCAATTAAACAGTTTTTTCTCATTGATATGAAAGAAGTTATTATATATATTTCTTGTGTGTATTTAATTATATCCTATAGAAATAAATGTAACTTCATACCGAGAGCGAAGAACCTTCAAAGAACGGATGGATCCAGATGAATTTTTAAAAAACTTTCTTTGTAGATAAAGTTAAAGATTAGAGTTTGGACCTGAATAACCAACAATATAACGAACATTATTATTTCTATTCGTCTCTAATATTTATTCATCCTCTGAACAAACAAACTCGCTGACGCTCCGACTCTTCTGGTGCCTTCACTGTCCTTTGTCTTCACACAATGAGCAGTTCAAGTGCAGTCGGGAAAACACAGCTTCCATTGTGTTCCTCACTGGAGCTTCTTTGTCTCGGCAACACTGTGGAACGACCCAGTGGAGGTCCCGGAGGTCCGGGGGTCCAGAGACACTCCTGGACCCTGACGGACATGCCGGGCCGCAGGAGGACCCGGAGGAGACCTGGCCATGGCTGATGGGAGCCTGACGGACCCGTCATGAGTTCCCGCGTCAGAGTGAGAGACACGGAGGAGGATCTGAGTCCCGGGCCCTCCAGACGGTCGAGCGGCTCGGATCCGCTGCCGAGACCCCCGGGGAGGAAGGTCCACAGGAAGAGCCGCAGGGAGGAGGCCCCGGGTCGCGGCCGGGAAGGAGATCCCAGGAAGCCGGAGAGGAACCCGGTCCAGGAGGAGAAGCCGAGGAGACGGGTCGTCACGGTCGGACCTGGTCTCCTCTTGAGTTCTGAAGAACCAGGAGCGACACGTTCAGGTCCCGCAGATGATCCTCACCCACGTCCCTCCTCACAAGCCCCGCCTCCGGAGGAGGGGAGGGAGCTGACCTTGACCTCCGCGACCCTGGGAGAGAGGAGCAGGAGCAGGAGGGAGCGTCAGCGGCTGAGGAGCGTGAGGAGGAGGCAGAAGAGGAGGGAGCGCTGGAGGCAGCAGGTGGAGAGACAGGTGAGTTCAAGATAAATGTTGCTATAATAGAGTCGCCAGACTAAACCAACAGAGCACAGAGCTACTGATCAAACTCTCAGCCAATCATGAGACGGCAGAGAAGATCACGTGATGACATAGAATCACATGATCAAGTTGCTTTATTTATTCAATATTTTCGCATTTCAACCAAAAATTATCCACATTTCTTTACTCAATAATTCAATCAACACGAATTTACATCTTTTCAATTAAAAAAATCAATGGTTAAAAAAATACACGTTTCAATCATTGAAAATATTATATTTTAAATATTCAGTGACAACAAATAATTCAGTTCGTTTTCACTGTGTGTAGTTGTTTTTACTTCTGTGTAGTTGTTTGTAGTTGTTTGTACTTGTGTGTAGTTGTTTGTACTCGTGTGTAGTTGTTTGTATTTGTGTGTACTTGTTTGTACTTGATCGTACTTGTTTGTTTTTGTGTGAACTTGTGTGTACTTGTTTGCTTGTGTTTACTTATGTGAACTTTTGTGTAGTTGTTTGTACTTGTGTGTAGTTGTATTCACTTGTGTGTAGTTGTTTGTACTTGTGTGAACTTGTTTGTACTTGTGCGAACTTGTGTGTACGTGTGTGTAGTTGTTTGTACTTGTTTGTACTTGTGTGTACTTGTTTGTACTTGATCGTACTTGTTTGTATTTGTGTGAACTTGTGTGTACTTGTTTGCTTGTTTTTACTTATGTGAACTTTTGTGTAGTTGTTTGTACTTGTGTGTAGTTGTTTGTAGTTGTTTGTACTTGTGTGTACTTGTTTTTACTTGTGTGAACTTGTGTGTACATGTGTGTAGTTGTTTGTACTTGTTTGTACTTGTGTGTACTTGTTTGTACTTGTGTATACTTGTTTTTACTTGTGTGTAGTTGTTTTTACCTTTTTGTTCTTGTGTGAACTTATGTGTACTATTGTACGTATTTGTTGGTTGAATCAACAGATTCATTAAATTTTCATGAAATGATTTTAGTTTTTTCATTTTTTGTTAAATATTTGTTTTGTTATATATTTATTATACATTTGTTTTATGTTGTTATATATTTGTTATATATTGTTTTATGTTGTTATATATTTATTATATATTTGTTATATGTTGTTATATATTCGTTATATATTTATTATATATTGTTATATGTTGTTATATATTCGTTATATATTTATTATATATTTGTTATATATTGTTATATATTTATTATATATTTGTTATATATTGTTATATATTTGTTATATATTTGTTATATATTGCTATATATTGTTATATATTTGTTATATATTGTTATATATTGTTATATGTTGTTATATATTCGTTATATATTTATTATATATTGTTATATGTTGTTATATATTCGTTATATATTTATTATATATTTGTTATATATTGTTATATATTTATTATATATTTGTTATATATTGTTATATATTTGTTATATATTTGTTATATATTGCTATATATTGTTATATATTTGTTATATATTGTTATATATTGTTATATGTTGTTATATATTCGTTATATATTTATTATATATTGTTATATGTTGTTATATATTCGTTATATATTTATTATATATTTGTTATATATTGTTATATATTTGTTATATATTGTTATATATTGTTATATATTGTTATATGTTGTTATATATTTGTCCAACCGTGTCGTTCCATCACGTGTCACGTATCTTGCCGAGTCTCCTCGTGGTACTGATGCATCCTGGGAGATTCTGTGGTGAGAAGCTGGTAATTACTGTGGAAACACTGGCGGCGTCTCCTCAGGACCCACATGACTCCCGGAGGAGGACGGGGCCTCCAGGGGCCTCCAGACGCTGCTGTCACAACTCTCCTCCAGCCGGAGCTGAAAATAGGAAGCGGAGGTGAAGGTGTGGAGATGAAGTGACGACGTCTCGCTGGATTTTGATCGTCAGGTCCTTCAAAGGCTTCTCTGGTGACAACGTGTCGCAGAAAAAGCAATTTCTGAAGGTCATAGATGTTGAAGATGTTCCTGCGTCACGTGACCACCTGGAGCGACGCCGGAACTTCTACCTCCTGAAGCGTCAGAAACGAGTTCTTCACAAAACATGCTCCACTGTCGCAGGAGAGTCCCAGCTACACCGGGTCAGAGGCAGGGGACACCCTGGAAAGGTTACATGATGGATACATGGAACCATTTTCTTACAAGTTGTCAATCAACCCGGTGTTTTTTCTGTGGGAGGAAACCAGAGTTCCAGGGTGCAGAGACACATGAATCATTACAAACGAGTCAAGCAGGAATTGAACCTGCAACCTTCTTGTCGTATATATGTTTGTATATTTGTTTTAAATGATTTTTATTTGTCTAAATTATTTAGTCAAATATAAGTTTTATTTTATAATTGTTTTTAATTAAATATGATTTATTTCAATATGTCATTAAATATGTATTTGATTTATTCCTCCAAAATATTTAGGTCAATATATGGTTTATTTATTTTTATTAAATAAATACTTTTCAAGGGTGAGTTATTTTATAACAAATATTTGTTTTTGTTTTGTTTTTCTTTGTGTATTTCATTATTATTTCGTTTAATTTCCTTAAAATAAATATATTTCTAAATTATTTTTATTTCCTCTAAATTATTTGATCAAATATGTGTTTTATTTGATAAAAACATTCAATTAAATATGTTTTATTTTCTTTCAATATTTCATTAAATATTTATTTGATTTATTCCTCAAAAATATTTAATATTTGTTTTATTTTCTTTAAGCATTATTTTTAAATTAAATAATTAAAGTTATTTTCTGTGGTGATTTATTTGATAACTAATATTTGTTTTTGTTTTATTTTTCTTTGTGTATTTTGTTTAATTTCCTAAAAAATATATATTTTGTAGTTTTTCTAAATATTTTATTGTATATGTGTTTTAGTTTATTAACTATATTTTTTATAAAAACAATTTTTTTTTTCCAACACATTTCATCAAGAAATGCTTTTATTTTCCTAAAAATGTTCATAATATTTGTTTTACTTTCTGATTTTTTCTCACAAATATTTCATTGAATATTTGTTTTGTCTTCTTATCCCTTGTGTCGTCTGCGGGTCATGATTTTGTCCAGATTTATTCATTCCTTGTTGTGTTTCCTCTCAGAGTTGCACCGTCAACCCTGTGAGCAGCAGCAGCAGCAGCAGCAGCAGCAGCAGCAGCAGCAGCAGCAGCAGCGGCGGCGAAGAAGAGGACGAGGACGAGGACGAGGACGAGGACGAGGTGAGGCCTGGACAGAAGGACGGCTTCATCTGCGCCGTGTGTCTGGACGTCTACTTCTGTCCGTACATGTGTCGTCCCTGCAGCCACGTCTTCTGCGAGCCTTGTCTCCGGACACTGGCCAAGAACTGTCCGTCCAACACGCCCTGCCCTCTCTGCAGAACCGTCATCACACGAGTCTTCTTCCAGGAGGGTGAGACACACATGTGTGTTCATGTGCGTTAAATATCATCTACACACTTTTTGTGTTCATTTTACCCTTTGTTGGTTATTTATTGTATAGTTCAATTAATACAAGAGTGTGTTGATGTGTATCACGATACAAGGATATAATGCATAGTGTGTATATCTCTGGTGACAGTGTATATGTGTAGTATTGTCGAGTACTTGACTCTAGTGTTGTGATAGTGTAGTAACAAGTATATATGTGTAGTATTGTCCAGTACTTGACTCTGGTGTTGTGATAGTGTAGTAACAAGTATATATGTGTAGTATTGTTGAGTACTTGACTCTGGTGTTGTGATAGTGTAGTAACAAGTATATACGTATGTGTAGTATTGTCCAGTACTTGATTCTGGTGTTGTGATAGTTTAGTAACAAGTATATATGTGTAGTATTGTTGAGTACTTGACTCTGGTGTTGTGATAGTGTAGTAACAAGTAAATATGTGTAGTACTGTCCAGTACTTGATTCTGGTGTTGTGATAGTTTAGTAACAAGTATATATGTGTAGTATTGTTGAGTACTTGACTCTGGTGTTGTGATAGTGTAGTAACAAGTACATATGTGTAGTATTGTCCAGTACTTGACTCTGGTGTTGTGATAGTTTAGTAACAAGTATATACGTATGTGTAGTATTGTCCAGTACTTGATTCTGGTGTTGTGATAGTTTAGTAACAAGTATATATGTGTAGTATTGTTGAGTACTTGACTCTGGTGTTGTGATAGTGTAGTAACAAGTACATATGTGTAGTATTGTCCAGTACTTGACTCTGGTGTTGTGATAGTTTAGTAACAAGTATATATGTGTAGTATTGTTGAGTACTTGACTCTGGTTTTGTGATAGTGTAGTAACAAGTATATATGTGTAGTATTGTCCAGTACTTGATTCTGGTGTTGTGATAGTTTAGTAACAAGTATATATGTGTAGTATTGTTGAGTACTTGACTCTGGTGTTGTGATAGTGTAGTAACAAGTATATATGTGTAGTATTGTTGAGTACTTGACTCTGGTTTTGTGATAGTGTAGTAACAAGTATATATGTGTAGTATTGTCCAGTACTTGATTCTGGTGTTGTGATAGTTTAGTAACAAGTATATATGTGTAGTATTGTTGAGTACTTGACTCTGGTGTTGTGATAGTGTAGTAACAAGTACATATGTGTAGTATTGTCAAGTACTTGACATATGAACAATATATATATATATATAAACTCTCAACTGTACATAAAAATACTCTTGTTCTGTCTAATGTGATGCTTCGTGAAACAGTGCCATACTCCTAAGAGCTCAGCAGGGGGCTCACTTCAATTTTTTTCTTCTTTTCTAATGTTAATCTTATTCTTGTTGTTTCTGAAGAACTTAAAGTAAGTCAGTAGATCATCAAACACAGATGTTTCTTGAAGGAGTCAGTAGATCATCAAACACAGATGTTTCTTGAAGGAGTCAGTAGATCATCAAACACAGATGTTTCTTGAAGGAGTCAGTAGATCATCAAACACAGATGTTTCTTGAAGGAGTCAGTAGATCATCAAACACAGATGTTTCTTGAAGGAGTCAGTAGATCATCAAACACAGATGTTTGTTGAAGGAGTCAGTAGATCATCAAACACAGATGTTTCTTGAAGGAGTCAGTAGATCATCAAACACAGATGTTTCTTGAAGGAGTCAGTAGATCATCAAACACAGATGTTTGTTGAAGGAGTCAGTAGATCATCAAACACAGATGTTTCTTGAAGGAGTCAGTAGATCATCAAACACAGATGTTTCTTGAAGGAGTCAGTAGATCATCAAACACAGATGTTTCTTGAAGGAGTCAGTAGATCATCAAACACAGATGTTTCTTGAAGGAGTCAGTAGATCATCAAACACAGAGATGTTTCTTGAAGGAGTCAGTAGATCATCAAACACAGATGTTTCTTGAAGGAGTCAGTAGATCATCAAACACAGATGTTTCTTGAAGGAGTCAGTAGATCATCAAACACAGATGTTTCTTGAAGGAGTCAGTAGATCATCAAACACAGAGATGTTTCTTGAAGGAGTCAGTAGATCATCAAACACAGATGTTTCTTGAAGGAGTCAGTAGATCATCAAACACAGATGTTTCTTGAAGGAGTCAGTAGATCATCAAACACAGATGTTTCTTGAAGGAGTCAGTAGATCATCAAACACAGATGTTTCTTGAAGGAGTCAGTAGATCATCAAACACAGATGTTTCTTGAAGGAGTCAGTAGATCATCAAACACAGATGTTTCTTGAAGGAGTCAGTAGATCATCAAACACGGATGTTTCTTGAAGGAGTCAGTAGATCATCAGACACAGATGTTTCTTGAAGGAGTCAGTAGATCATCAAACACAGATGTTTCCTGAAGGAGTCAGTAGATCATCAAACACAGATGTTTCCTGAAGGAGTCAGTAGATCATCAAACACAGATGTTTCTTGAAGGAGTCAGTAGATCATCAAACACGGATGTTTCTTGAAGGAGTCAGTAGATCATCAAACACAGATGTTTCTTGAAGGAGTCAGTAGATCATCAAACACAGATGTTTCTTGAAGGAGTCAGTAGATCATCAAACACAGATGTTTCTTGAAGGAGTCAGTAGATCATCAAACACAGATGTTTCTTGAAGGAGTCAGTAGATCATCAAACACAGATGTTTCCTGAAGGAGTCAGTAGATCATCAAACACAGATGTTTCCTGAAGGAGTCAGTAGATCATCAAACACACATGTTTCTTGAAGGAGTCAGTAGATCATTAAACACAGATGTTTCTTGAAGGAGTCAGTAGATCATCAAACACAGATGTTTCTTGAAGGAGTCAGTAGATCATCAAACACAGATGTTTCTTGAAGGAGTCAGTAGATCATCAAACACAGATGTTTCTTGAAGGAGTCAGTAGATCATCAAACACAGATGTTTCTTGAAGGAGTCAGTAGATCATCAAACACAGATGTTTCTTGAAGGAGTCAGTAGATCATCAAACACAGATGTTTCTTGAAGGAGTCAGTAGATCATCAAACACAGATGTTTCTTGAAGGAGTCAGTAGATCATCAAACACAGATGTTTCTTGAAGGAGTCAGTAGATCATCAAACACAGATGTTTCTTGAAGGAGTCAGTAGATCATCAAACACAGATGTTTCTTGAAGGAGTCAGTAGATCATCAAACACAGATGTTTCTTGAAGGAGTCAGTAGATCATCAAACACAGATGTTTCTTGAAGGAGTCAGTAGATCATCAAACACAGAGATGTTTCTTGAAGGAGTCAGTAGATCATCAAACACAGATGTTTCTTGAAGGAGTCAGTAGATCATCAAACACAGAGATGGTTCCAAAGCTTAGGAGCAACAGTCTGGAAGGATTTCTCTCCTCTGGTCCGGAAGTTCAGGAACCATCAGTAGATTCTGATCCACAGACCTCAGAGCCCGAGCTGGGGTGTAAGTCTGGATCAGATCACTGATGGAAGGTCTGACCATGAATAGATCTGAAAGTAAGAACCAGAATTTTAAAATGATCCTGAAAGAAACTGGCAGCCAGTGAAGAGTTTGAAGGAGAAATGTGAGTTCTTCTACTAGAGCGGCTCAGAATTCTGGCTGCAGAGTTTTGTATGAACTGCAGGCGAATCAGATCCTTCTTGTTTAGACACAAAATAAACTGTTAAAATAGTATAAACGACACAAACACATGGATTATAAGATTAAGATCCTGTTGTGACAACACTTAAGTTTAGAGATTTTTCTCAGTTGAAACAGTTTTTGGTCAGTTTTGTGCAGAGTTGAACTAGAGACATGTCTTTATCAAATACAACACCAGGTTTCTCAGTTCGACTCAAGAAGAACAACATGTTGAGTTTGAATCATTTCAGCATCAACATGTTCGTCAACATGTGTTTTTTTTGCAGACTATTCATGCTATTTTTATTTGTTTGTGTTTTGGACAGATTTGAATCGAACGACACGAACATTCTTCCCGAAGGAATATTTGTCCAGAAAGATACATTTCCAGAAGGCAAGTTGTGCAAAATGGCCGCTACCGAGTTGCAGGAAGTTTTTCCGGATATTTGGAGGTAAATTTCATTAAAAGTTTCCTTTTTTAGTTTTAATAAAGAATTCAATATGTGTTCATGTGCGTTTACATATTATCTACGTTTTCTTATCTGTTAATTTTAACCTTTATTAGTTATTAATTGTATAGTTAAATTAATACATGAGTGTGTTGATGTGTATCACGATACAGGGATATAAAGGGATATTTAGCGATAGTGTAGTAACAAGTATATATGTGTAGTATTGTCGAGTACTTGACTCTGGTGTTGTGATAGTGTAGTAGCAAGGATATATGTGTAGTATTGTGGAGTACTTGACTCTGGTGTTGTGATAGTGAAGTAACAAGTATATATGTGTAGTATTGTGGAGTACTTGACTCTGGTGTTGTGATAGTGTAGTAACAAGTATATATGTGTAGTATTGTCCAGTACTTGACTCTGGTGTTGTGATAGTGTAGTAACAAGTATATATGTGTAGTATTGTCGAGTACTTGACTCTGGTGTTGTGATAGTGTAGTAACAAGTATATATGTGTAGTATTGTCGAGTACTTGACTCTGGTGTTGTGATAGTGTAGTAGCAAGGATATATGTGTAGTATTGTGGAGTACTTGACTCTGGTGTTGTGATAGTGAAGTAACAAGTATATATGTGTAGTATTGTCCAGTACTTGACTCTGGTGTTGTGATAGTGTAGTTACAAGGATATATGTGTAGTATTGTCCAGTACTTGACTCTGGTGTTGTGATAGTGTAGTAACAAGTATATATGTGTAGTATTGTAGAGTACTTGACTCTGGTGTTGTGATAGTGTAGTAACAAGTATATATGTGTAGTATTGTCCAGTACTTGACTCTGGTGTTGTGATAGTGTAGTAACAAGTATATATGTGTAGTATTGTCCAGTACTTGACTCTGGTGTTGTGATAGTGTAGTAACAAGTATATATGTGTAGTATTGTCCAGTACTTGATTCTGGTGTTGTGATAGTGAAGTAACAAGTATATATGTGTAGTATTGTGGAGTACTTGACTCTGGTGTTGTGATAGTGTAGTAACAAGTATATATGTGTAGTATTGTCCAGTACTTGACTCTGGTGTTGTGATAGTGTAGTAACAAGTATATATGTGTAGTATTGTCGAGTACTTGGCTCTGGTGTTGTAATAGTGTAGTAACAAGTGTATATGTGTAGTATTGTCCAGTACTTGACTCTGGTGTTGTGATAGTGTAGTAACAAGTATATATGTGTAGTATTGTCGAGTACTTGACTCTGGTGTTGTGATAGTGTAGTAACAAGTGTATATGTGTAGTATTGTCCAGTACTTGACTCTGGTGTTGTGATACTGTAGTAACAAGTATATTTGTGTAGTATTGTCTAGTACTTGACTCTTGTGTTTTGATACTGTAGTAACAAGTATATTTGTGTAGTATTGTCTAGTACTTGACTCTTGTGTTTTGATACTGTAGTAACAAGGATATATGTGTAGTATTGTCCAGTACTTGACTCTGGTGTTGTGATAGTGTAGTAACAAGGATATATGTGTAGTATTGTCCAGTACTTGACTCTGGTGTTGTGATAGTGTAGTAACAAGTATATATGTGTAGTATTGTCCAGTACTTGACTCTGGTGTTGTAGTATTTACAGACCACATGACTCTTGACGAAGTTTTAACTGCTTTCATTTGTTTTCAAACCAAAATATGTCCAAACATCAGCTTTAAAATAGTTTTTTATTAAAAACTTTTGAGTGATTCGTTCAGCGGGTTGGCCCCGGGGCCTCCTCCCCTCGGACACTTGTGTTCCTGCGAGCGTTAAGGACGTGTTGTGACTGTCCAGGGCTGCAGCAGTCCGGCCCGGTCCGTCAGTACCACCGAGGATACCGTCTGGACGCTCTGGACTTCAGGGACGACGGACGCGGGTGGAACCTGGACCTGGACCTGGTGGTGATCTACATCCACTCGGTGAACTGGATCATCTGCCTCTTCGTCTTCTGCTTCCTCTGCTACCTGTTCTTCCCTTCGTCCTGATGATGATGATGATGACCTCTGACCCGATGATGATGACCTCTGACCCCGCGGGAGTCAAACCGGCGACTCATCGTCCGACGAACATCTGATGAAGTTCTCAATCAATAAATCAATAAAAGGAGGAAACGTGTCGGAGGTTCTGATCAATGAAGTCGATCACGTGAATCTCTTGGTGTTAATAATGGATGAAATGATTGATTCATTCTTCACTAACATGCTAACTGTTAGCATTGTTAGCATCACATGAAGAAGATCAAGTTTTATTTGTTTATTTATTTTATTGTTTGAATTCAACCTTTCAAATCAACACTTTCTTGACAACAGAAGAAAATAAGAAGAAATGTTTAAAAACAAACTATGTTTCTTATAAAAAAACTCTGATAAAACTGCAGAAAAATGTTCATTTTAGATTTAAATTTCTTTCCCGCCTTTTTTCTATTTTAGTTTTTCATTTGATTCTTTACGTTCATGGTCGTTTGTGTTTCATCGCAAAGATTCTGAAGGACAAGGTCACGTTACATCCATGTTAAGATCGAAGAAGATCTTTTTTCAATTCACCGACGACAGATGATCTCAAACCCTCGCAGGATCCAAGGTCTCAAACAGGCAAGTTAGATAGTGTCAGTGAAACAACCTGGAACTATTTATTAAGAGAATTGTCTTTATTTTCTAGTTTGAAAGTCAAGAGAAGATCATTTTAATCTTATAAATAGATACTTAGATGTGGCCCCTGATCACAGTCACGGTTTATAATGTGGCCCCTGATCACAGTCACGGTTTATAATGTGGCCCATGATCACAGTCAGTTTATAATGCGGCTCCTGATCCAGTCAGTTTATAATGTGGCTCCTGATCACATTCAAAGTTTATAATGTGGCCCCTGATCACAGTCAGTTTATAATTTGGTCCCTGATCACAGTCACAGTTTATAATGTGGTCCCTGATCACAGTCACAGTTTATAATGTGGCCCCTGATCACAGTCAAAGTTTATAATGTGGCCACTGATCACAGTCAGTTTAAAATGTGGCCCCTGATCACAGTCAAAGTTTATAATGTGGCCCCTGATCACAGTCAAAGTTTATAATGTGGCCACTGATCACAGTCAGTTTATAATGTGGCCCCTGATCACAGTCAAAGTTTATTATGTGGCCACTGATCGCAGTCAGTTTATAATGTGGCCCCTGATTACAGTCAGAGTTTATAATGTGGTCCCTGATCACAGTCACACTTTATAATGTGGCCCCTGATCACATTCATGGTTTATATTGTGGCCCATGATCACAGTCAGTTTATAATGTGGCCCCTGATCACATTCAGTTTATAATGTTGCCCCTGATCACAGTCACAGTTTGTAATGTGGCCCCTACTCACAGTCACAGTTTATAATGCGGCCCATGATCACAGTAAGTTTATAATGTTGCCCCTGATCACAGTCACAGTCTATAATGTGGCCCCTGATCACAGTCACAGTTTATAATGTGGCCCCTGGTCACAGTCAAAGTTTATAATGTGGCCCCCTGACTATAGTGACAGTTTATAATGTTGCCCCTGATCACAGTCACAGTTTATAATGTGGCCCCTGATCACAATCATGGTTTATATTGTGGCCCATGATCACAGTCAGTTTATAATGTGGCCCCTGATCACATTCAGTTTATAATGTTGCCCCTGATCACAGTCACAGTTTATAATGTGGCCCCTGATCACAGTCACAGTTTATAATGTTGCCCCTGATCACAGTCACAGTTTATAATGTGGCCACTGATCAAAGTCAGTTTATAATTTGGTCCCTGATCACAGTCACAGTCACAGTTTATAATTTGGTCCCTGATCACAGTCACAGTTTATAATGTGGCCCCTGATCAAAGTCAAAGTTTATAATGTGGCCCCTGATCACAGTCAGTTTATAATGTGGCCCCTGATCACAGTCAAAGTTTATAATGTGGCCCCTGATCACAGTCAAATTGTATAATGTTGCCCCTGATCACAGTCAAATTTTATAATGTGGCCACTGATCACAGTCAGTTTATAATGTGGCCCCTGATCACAGTCAAAGTTTATAATGTGGCCCCTGATCACAGTCAAAGTTTATAATGTGGCCACTGATCACAGTCAGTTTATAATGTGGCCACTGATCACAGTCAGTTTATAATGTGGCCCCTGATCAAAGTCAAAGTTTATAATGTGGCCCCTGATCACAGTCAGTTTATAATGTGGCCCCTGATCACAGTCAAAGTTTATAATGTGGCCCCTGATCACAGTCAAATTGTATAATGTTGCCCCTGATCACAGTCAAATTTTATAATGTGGCCACTGATCACAGTCAGTTTATAATGTGGCCCCTGATCACAGTCAAAGTTTATAATGTGGCCCCTGATCACAGTCAAAGTTTATAATGTGGCCACTGATCACAGTCAGTTTATAATGTGGCCCCTGATCACAGTCAAAGTTTATAATGTGGCCACTGATCGCAGTCAGTTTATAATGTGGCCCCTGATCACAGTCACAGTTTGTAATGTGGCCCCTGATCACAGTCACAGTTTATAATGTGGTCCCTGATCACAGTAAGTTTATAATGTTGCCCCTGATCACAGTCACAGTCTATAATGTGGCCCCTGATCACAGTCAGTTTATAATGTGGCCCCTGATCACAGTCACAGTTTATAATGTGGCCCCTGGTCACAGTCAAAGTTTATAATGTGGCCCCCTGACTATAGTGACAGTTTATAATGTTGCCCCTGATCACAGTCACAGTTTATAATGTGGCCCCTGATCACATTCATGGTTTATATTGTGGCCCATGATCACAGTCAGTTTATAATGTGGCCCCTGATCACATTCAGTTTATAATGTGGCCCCTGATCACATTCAGTTTATAATGTTGCCCCTGATCACAGTCACAGTTTATAATGTGGCCCATGATCACAGTAAGTTTATAATGTTGCCCCTGATCACAGTCACAGTCTATAATGTGGCCCCTGATCACAGTCAGTTTATAATGTGGCCCCTGATCACAGTCACAGTTTATAATGTGGCCCCTGGTCACAGTCAAAGTTTATAATGTGGCCCCCTGACTATAGTGACAGTTTATAATGTTGCCCCTGATCACAGTCACAGTTTATAATGTGGCCCCTGATCACAGTCAAATTTTATAATGTGGCCACTGATCACAGTCAGTTTATAATGTGGCCCCTGGTCACAGTCAAAGTTTATAATGTGGCCCCTGATCACAGTCAAAGTTTATAATGTGGCCACTGATCACAGTCAGTTTATAATGTGGCCCCTGATCACAGTCAAATTTTATAATGTGGCCACTGATCACAGTCAGTTTATAATGTGGCCCCTGATCACAGTCAGTTTATAATGTGGCCCCTGATCACAGTCAAAGTTTATAATGTGGCCACTGATCGCAGTCAGTTTATAATGTGGCCCCTGAACACAGTCAGAGTTTATAATGTGCTCCCTGATCACAGTCACAGTTTATAATGTGGCCCCTGATCACATTCATGGTTTATATTGTGGCCCATGATCACAATCAGTTTATAATGTGGCCCCTGATCACATTCAGTTTATAATGTTGCCCCTGATCACAGTCACAGTTTGTAATGTGGCCCCTGATCACAGTCAAAGTTTATAATGTGGCCCCTGATCACAGTCACAGTCTATAATGTGGCCCCTGATCACAGTCAGTTTAAAATGTGGCCCCTGATCACAGTCACAGTTTATAATGTGGCCCCTGGTCACAGTCAAAGTTTATAATGTGGCCCCCTGACTATAGTGACAGTTTATAATGTGGCCCCTGATCACAGTCACAGTTTATAATGTGGCCCCTGATCACATTCATGGTTTATATTGTGGCCCATGATCACAATCAGTTTATAATGTGGCCCCTGATCCAGTCAGTTTATAATGTGGCCCCTGATCACAGTCAAAGTTTATAATGTGGTCCATGATCACAGTCACAGTTTATAATGTGGTCCCTGATCACAGTCACAGTTTATAATGTGGCCCCTGATCACAATCAACGTTTATAATGTGGCCCCTGATCACAGTCAAAGTTTATAATGTGGCCACTGATCACAGTCAGTTTATAATGTGGCCCCTGATCACAGTCAAATTTTATAATGTGGCCACTGATCACAGTCAGTTTATAATGTGGCCCCTGATCACAGTCAAAGTTTATAATGTGGCCACTGATCGCAGTCAGTTTATAATGTGGCCCCTGATCACAGTCAGAGTTTATAATGTGGTCCCTGATCACAGTCAAAGTTTATAATGTGGCCACTGATCGCAGTCAGTTTATAATGTGGCCCCTGATCACAGTCAGTTTATAATGTGGCCCCTGATCACATTCACAGTTTATAATGTGGCCCCTGATCACATTCACAGTTTATAATGTGGCCCCTGATCACAGTCAGTTTATAATGTGACCCCTGATCACAGTCAAAGTTTATAATGTGGCCACTGATCGCAGTCAGTTTATAATGTGGCCCCTGATCACAGTCAGTTTATAATGTGGCCCCTGATCACATTCACAGTTTATAATGTGGCCCCTGATCACATTCACAGTTTATAATGTGGCCCCTGATCACAGTCAGTTTATAATGTGGCCCCTGATCACAGTCAGTTTATAATGTGGCCCCTGATCACAGTCAGTTTATAATGTGGCCCCTGAGGGAGTCAAACCTGTCGTCCAGTGATCTGCAGTGAGAGTAAACACATGATCAAACGCATCTCGACTCTCGCTCAGTGTTCCAGACCAGACTAGTCGATCTGTCTGCAGCATCAGAGGAGCTCGGAGGCTCCTGGGCGGGGGTCTGTCTTGATGGGCTCGTTTAGTATTCCCGTCCTTTGGGTGCGCAGTCTTTCCAGACCGGCGTCAGGCCTGCATCTCTGCTGCTTTCCAAGGTTATCCGTCCCGGACCAGGACCGGGAGGATCTGGGAACCGCAGACCCGTCCGGACCAGGACCGGGATTTCTTCTTCTGCGGTAAAAAAAAAAAAAAAAGAAGGATCTTCTACCTGCGTCGAGTCTCTCGCTCTCCCCGCGCCGCCGCCGGATGGACTGGATCTCAAGACCCGCTTGAACAGAACAGAACCGGAGGATGTGTTCGGAGGTTCGGGTCTGAGGCAGTGAAGGTGACTCGAGGCGGATCATCGTCGACGGAGAGACTCGGGAGGGAGACGGAGGTTCTGCTCCTCCACTGGATGTGTTCGCATGAGTCCGGCATCGAATGGGCGCAAGAACCGCCCCGGACCCGGCGGGAGTCAGAACCGCCCCGGACCCGGCGGGACTCAGAACCAGCGGCGCGAGAGCAGCGAGAGCAGCCGCAGATCCGCGCGAGCCGTGCACGACTGCAGGACGGTAGGTGTTGCGTTCAGGACCATCCCGTGCACGAGAGGCGAGAACAGAGACCCCCGTGTCCTGGGGAGATCGGTTCCCCTTTTCGACGAGTCTGCACGGCTTTCCAGGGACTCCGTTTCCATCACTATTGAAATCACGTTAAACGTTGATGCAGTTTTTTCTTCTCCCGCGAAAATCACGTGACAAAGTCAGACGAACGTGGATTTTCTCGACCTTCATGTCAGATGTTGCTGGATCTTCTGTGTGAGGTTCATAAGAACTATTCATATAAAACACTTAAAATGATGAGCAGGAAGGTTTATTATGACACAAAAACATATTTAAATTCAACTGTGAAATACATGATACAAAATAAACCGAATTATTTAAAGAAAAACCTAAAGGAAACTTAAAAGATACTTGAAAATACGAAAGAATATTTAAAAAAAAACATACTATGTTGCACATGAGGTCCTGAGTTGCAACTATGGGGCGATTCTTCCTGCGCCCCGAGATCATAGTCTCTGTCACTTCTGCGGCGTCTCTGATTGGCTGAGCTTCAGAGACGTGACGTCACTGATGGACTCTTCAAACAAACGAACAATAAAGTCAGAATAAAACTACAAATATTACTAAATAATTTACCGATGTCAATATTTTTTAAACTAAAAAAAGAAAATGAGGACATGTTGCTGCAGAGGTTTGTAAGATAAGATAAGATAAGAATCCGGGTAAGTATTGACGTCTAAAGTTATCCTTAGATAATCATGTCATGGTTGATAAAAAAAAAAGTTGTATATTTAAGGGTTGAATCATGTGATCGTCTGTGCGTCGCGTGATTGGCTGAAAGTACTCGGTGCTCTGTTGGTTTTGTCTGGAAACTCAATCAAACCAACAGCTATATATTGAATTTATATGAATTAAATATTATGAACTGGTTGTATTGGAATTAGAATATCAAAAATATAATTATTTAATTTAATAAATACAAATAAAACCTTTCAATATAGACATTATGAACTAAATAATTCAATTCAACTAAATAACTTAATGGTTAAAAAAACATTTGCAACAAAAAACATTTACATTTTTAAATGAAATAAACATTCTGATGACACTGATATATTTCCAGTGTTAAATCATTCATGTTGAATCTTAAACGCTTATCCCAGCTACACAGGGCAGGAGCCAGATTCACCCAGAACAGACCACCAGCCTCAACAGAACAAATGTGTTCAAATATTTATTTTTGATGTTTAAACTTTGAATTTATTCATAGAAATGTTTGTTTGTTTAAGCATTTAAATATTTATTGAATTTTTCGATTAATTTCTATATTGAAATATTAATTTTATTTAATTTGATATAGTAATCCCAATAGTTACAAATATATTTTTCTATATTTTACATTTTTTCCTTTGACGTCTTTGAAACTCATGTTTGTAAAATAGTGCCAGACATTAACAATCGAGTACCGAGTACCGTTGATCCAACAATCGCATGATTGGCCGAAAGAGCTCAAAGTGTCTCAAATCGCATACTAATCTTAGTATGCTAGAAGTTAGTATGCATCAGTTTAGTATGCATACTAACTAGTACGCAAATTCTCCGCAGATAGTATGTCTCAAATCAAACTCTGCTGCTACACACTAACCGGAAATCACATGACAGCTTCTTCTTCTACTACTATTTAACGATGTTTCAAGCAGCTGTTTGAACGCTATCGCCACCTGCTGGCAGCACGTATTGCAAGTTTGGAAAAAGAAATAAAGAAAAAATATGAGAATCTAAATAATCGCGAGATATTTAAGCTGGTATCAGCAGCGAAGACGTGTTTATCCTCCTACTGCTGCTGAAAATACACATTTAAGTATATGCATATATATGCATTTATATATGACGTAACTTCCGTTTAAAACGTCACTAAAATGGCGGCTGTTTAGTATGGTTAGTGTCCATCGAACCATGCTAGTTTTGTGGGCGTGTTAGTACGTCAATTTAGTATGCATGGCGCACTAAATTTCGCATACTAAGAATTGAGACACACTAACGTACTAAAAATACTAACTTTTAGTACGCTAGTATGCGATTTGAGACACAGCACTAGTTTCGTCTTTTCATTTCCTGATTCTCTGGTCATGTGACTGGTCATGTGACCGGTCATGTGACCAGTCATAAACGCTCCTACATTCAGGCCACGTCGGTCCCGGCGGTCGGTGTCGAGCAAACAGTCAAGTTTAGCATGTGACGACCCGAGAATGAAACCGTGTGCTGGTGTCTCAGATCGTGCAGGACTTCAACACGTTGGTGGCGCTCTACCGCGAGCTGGTCATCTCCATCGGCGAGATCTCCGTCGACTGCCCGTCGCTGCGCGCCGACATGCTCAAGACCAGGACCAGAGGATGCGAGCGAGCCTGTGCCGCACATCACAGCCTGGCGCTGATCTCAGGGTGAGTCGGTCTCACGGGCCAGATATAAGATATAAGATCAAGATATAGCATAATATATATATAGAGATATAACAAGATATACGATATAAGATGAAGATATAAGATGAAGATATAAGAAAATATAAAGATATATAAATATATATAACAAGATATAAGATGTAAGATCAAGATATAACATAATATATATATATTTTATATATATATATATATATATGTGTGTGTGTGTTTATGTGTGTGTTACCTTGGTTCTTCAGTGGTAAGGGTGTGTGTGTGTATATATATATCTATATCTACATCTATAGATATAGATATAACAAGATATAACATTATATATATATATATATATATATAAAAGCTATAAATCAAACTAGTAAAAGACCTGCAGCCTGGTCTCCACACGACATGACCCCTGGTGACTTTCGACCTCTGGGGTTAAACACTCGATGACTGGAAGAGATGAAGGACGTCAGTAGATCCTTCTGATGTGAACACGTCTCACCTGCTGCTCACTTCCTGTCCACTGAATCACCTGCTGCCAACTTCCTGTCCACTGATGTCAACTGCTGCCCACTTCCTGTCCACTGATGTCACCTGCTGCCAACTTCCTGTCCACTGATGTCAACTGCTGCCCACTTCCTGTCCACTGATGTCACCTGCCGCTCACTTCCTGTCCACTAATATCACCTTGCCGCTCACTTCCTGTCCAAGGATGTCACCTGCTGCTCACTTCCTGTCCACTGATGTCACCTGCTGCCCACTTCCTGTCCACTGATGTCACCTGCCGCTCACTTCCTGTCCACTGATGTCACCTGCTGCTCACTTCCTGTCCACTGATGTCACCTGCTGCCCACTTCCTGTCCACTGATGTCACCTGCTGCCCACTTCCTGTCCACAGATGTCACCTGCTGCCCACTTCCTGTCCACTGATGTCACCTGCCGCTCACTTCCTGTCCACTGATGTCACCTGCTGCTCACTTCCTGTCCACTGATGTCACCTGCTGCTCACTTCCTGTCCACTGATGTCACCTGCTGCCCACTTCCTGTCCGCTGATGTCACCTGCTGCTCACTTCCTGTCCGCTGATGTCACCTGCTGCTCACTTCCTGTCCGCTGATGTCACCTGCTGCTCACTTCCTGTCCACTAATGTCACCTGCTGCTCACTTCCTGTCCACTGATGTCACCTGCTGCTCACTTCCTGTCCGCTGATGTCACCTGCTGCTCACTTCCTGTCCGCTGATGTCACCTGCCGCTCACTTCCTGTCAAATGATGTCACCTGCCGCTCACTTCCTGTCAACTGATTTCACTGTTAGAGGTCGAAGGTCACCAGGGGTCATGTCGTGTGGAGACCAGGCAGCAGGTCTTTGACTAGTTTGATTTATATCTTGTTATCTATATATATATTAAACAAATTTAACTTTATTATTAGAAAAACAAATACAAGCTTTATTTTCAAATAATTAAATTTAATTATTTTGTTCTCAGTGGGCGGAGCTTGAGATCCTTTTCTAATATTTCAATGAAAAGAGTTTTGTAGAAACACACACTGATGATACAATAGAGTCACACATCACAACACACACACAAACACACTTAAACACACATGCACATGGACACTTTAACGTATACACACACTTTAACACACACACACACGCACACATGCACACGGACACTTTAACACACAGACACACACACACTTTAATGTATACACACACACGCACACACACACACACACTTTAACACACACACACACACACACACACGCACACACACTTTAACACACACACACACACCCGCACACACACATGCACACACACACACACACACACACTTTAACACACACACACACACACACACTGTAACACACAGACACACACACACTTTAACACACTTTAACACACTTTAACACACACACACTTTAACACACACACTTTAACACACACACACTTTAACACACACACTAACACACACACTTTAACACACACGCACACACTTTAACACACACACACTTTAACACACACACTTTAACACACACACACTTTAACACACACACTTTAACACACACTAACACACACACTTTAACACACACACACACACTTTAACACACACACCCACACACTGTAACACACAGACACACACACACACACACACACACACACACACACACACACACACACACACACACACACACACACTTTAACACACTTTAACACACACACACACACTAAAGCTCCTCCTGTGCTTGCAGGCCTGAGGACGGCGAGATCCAGCCTGAGATCTGTCGTCTGTTCATTCAGCTGCAGTGTTGTCTGGAGATGTTCATCACGGAGATGCTCAAGTCCACCTGCCTGCTGGGGTCTCTGCAGCTGCACAGGAGAGGTGAGGCTCGAGTCTCCGTCCGTCACCTTCAACACACCTGTCACCTTCAACACACCTGTGCGTCTGTGCTGCAGGTAGAGACTCGTGTGCGCCCCCTGTGGCGGTGGAGAGCAGGTGCGAGGACAGCTCCGACATCCCCATCCTGGAGGAGACGTCTTCGTCCCCGACTGACGTCCCTCAGCTGTGCTGGCTCGTGACCTCTGACATCCACGGCATCGAGAAGTAGGTTCACGACCTTGATTCAGGTCATCGTCGGAATAATAACGATGGTTTGAAGTATTTAATATATATATGTTTAATAATTCATGTCATAGTCATACATTAAGTTTTTATTTAATAATCACATTTTTATAATGTAGTTTTTCTACACAAATATGTTCAAAGTCTTTATAATGAAATATATAAATGTTGCTACGATAAAGTCGGACAATAAACCTTATGAATGATTAAAAACAACATTTAAAAACCTAAAACCTACAGAATGATTTGCTCAAAAACGACTTGTTTTTCCTGCAGAGACATGAGAGAAATGAAGAACCTGCTCAGTAAACTCAGGGAGACGCTGCCCTTACCACTGAAGAACCAAGGTAATATATATATACACAAATATATATATATACACACCCTTACCACTGAAGAACCAAGGTAATATATATATACACAAATATATATATATACACACCCTTACCACTGAAGAACCAAGGTAATATATATATACACAAATATATATATATACACACCCTTACCACTGAAGAACCAAGGTAATATATATATACACAAATATATATATATACACACCCTTACCACTGAAGAACCAAGGTAATATATATATACACAAATATATATATATATATACACACCCTTACCACTGAAGAACCAAGGTAATATATATATACACAAATATATATATATATATACACACCCTTACCACTGAAGAACCAAGGTAACATATATATACACAAATATATATATATACACACCCTTACCACTGAAGAACCAAGGTAACATATATATACACAAATATATATGTATACACACCCTTACCACTGAAGAACCAAGGTAACATATATATACACAAATATATATATATACACACCCTTACCACTGAAGAACCAAGGTAATATATATATACACAAATATATATATATACACACCCTTACCACTGAAGAACCAAGGTAATATATATATACACAAATATATATATATATATACACACCCTTACCACTGAAGAACCAAGGTAATATATATATACACAAATATATATATATATATACACACCCTTACCACTGAAGAACCAAGGTAACATATATATACACAAATATATATATATACACACACCCTTACCACTGAAGAACCAAGGTAACATATATATACACAAATATATATATATACACACACCCTTACCACTGAAGAACCAAGGTAACATATATATACACAAATATATATATATATACACACCCTTACCACTGAAGAACCAAGGTAACATATATATACACAAATATATATATATATATATACACACACCCTTACCACTGAAGAACCAAGGTAACATATATATACACAAATATATATATATATATACACACACCCTTACCACTGAAGAACCAAGGTAACATATATATACACAAATATATATATATATATACACACACCCTTACCCCTGAAGAACCAAGGTAACATATATATATACACACAAACATATACACATATATATATATACACACATATGCATATGCATATATGAACACACATACACATTTATATAAATATATATATGAACACACATATACACACACCCATATGAACACACACACACATACACACATGAAGACAAATATATATATATATATATATATATATATATATATATTTATACACATATACACACACACAGACATGAATAAACAGAAACACACACATGAATACACACATATATATACATATACACACACATATAAACACACATGAACAAACACACGCACACACACATATGAACACGCTCGAACACACACACATATATGAACACAAACACACACACACAGATGGTGATGTGTTAAAAAAAAATACTTTTGAGACACAAACAACGTTTTTAGTTCAACTTGAATTAAGAGTCTTTGGATTTAAAACAACACTTTAGATAAAAACAAACACAATGAGCCAAAGAAATACCTTTTAACAGGCAGAAACCTCAGCAGATCCAGACTCAAAACAAATAAAGTTGTAAAACAGAATAAAAACAAAATAAGTTTTAAATGAACTTGAGCCAAGAGATCATGTGACGTATTTAAAGATAATTTCAATAAAAAATGAAACAGGAAGTCGTGAAGACATTTGAAAGCACTTCCTGTTTGCAACAAGAGCAGGAAGTGGATGAAGAAACATCAGGTGTGTGAGTAAGAACTCTGGTTTGTTCCCAGACGACAGCAGTTTGCTGAACCTGACCCCGTACCCACTCGTCCGCCAGAGGAAGAGACGCTTCTTCGGCCTCTGTTGCCTAGTAACCAGCTGAGACGCCGGGACGCCGGCGAACACTCCTCGCCGTCCACGACTGCCATTAGTCAGAGCCGCCATTTTCCAGTTTTATTTCTGGAATCAACCTGTTCAGACACTTTAGGTCTTCGGGTCCAGAGACGCTGGTGTTCGATCCAAACTGTGGATTCATGTGTTTGTTAGTCCAGGTGATGACAGGTGAGGGGGCGGAGCTTGTGTCCAGGTGACGTCTGTCAATGTTTCTCCTCAACGTCCTTGAGTTCGTCTTCCATGAACCGAAAACCTTCTCCGTTGACGTGTAGATAAAGCATGTGTCGATGACATCACTGATGATTCACGAGCCGATCATTTTACTTTGTTAATAAAACTTTTATTATTGAAATCGATCCTTCGTCGATTCTTTGACCTGCACTTCACATTTACGCCACTAGGACAGAGTTCGGATTTAATGTGGAACGTTTTTTTTTCTTACTTTTCATTTCGTTTTTCTTTCGTTTTTTTCTGATGTATATTCTTCAATATTTTTTTTCTCATTTTGTACTTTGTTAGTTAAACTATTGATATTTAAACTGATCCAAATAATAAATAAAACAACATTAACACATAAACACCAAACATATTTGTATTGTTTTTTTTTTTCACTATTTATTTTGTTTCTGAAAATGTTACAACTTGTACATTTGTTTATTTACTTTTCTATACATTTTCCCAACATTTAATATATATATTTACAATTTTGTATTTTTTTTAATCAACCTTTATTTTTTCCAACTTTTATTTGTCTTTTTCCTCATCTTTATCTTTTTTCTTATAACTCGTCATTTTTTTTAAATTTAGTTTTCAATTTTATTAATTTATTTAATGTTTTATTTTCAACTTTCGATTAATTTTCTTTGCTTTTTTCATATTTTTTTGTCCATCGTAAACATCTTCGTGCAACACTGACACCTAGTGGTCATCGACGAAACGTCACCACGAAGAGATTTTCACTGATTTGTGAGTCTTTTCCCTTTTTGATCATTGATTGGTTCAATAATAAACTAATATAGTTAATGGTGTTTGTTTTGAAATATTCGTTGTCTTTGTATTTTGCTTAATTAAAAAAAAAGATGCTTTTTTTGCGCCTCCTCTGGCCTGATGATGAAAGTGGGCGTGGTTATGCGTGACGTCATATTGCCGAAGATCGAGGAAAATCGCAGTTTAAAAATAAAAATTAAAAGTTAAAGTCAAACATTTCTCATATTTAAAACTTCACATTAAACGACAAAGAAACACTCAAAACACAAACGAGTTTTCATGCACGTGTTTAATGTTAAGGCACAACTAAATAAAGTCCTGGTGACGTCAGAGTCATTGACGCGCGTCCATCCATGACGTCAGACAATCAGCGACACCTGCTGGTCACAACTGACAAAATAAATGAAATAAATAAAGTCAATTAAAACTTAATGCTTCAACTTGACCTTCAACGACAACAATAATAAAACGTTGTTAAATAATAAAAGTTACTAAAATGATTGTTTATTTTTCATGTGGTTCAAAAATGATTCAAGTTTGTTCTTGTTTGTGTGTTTTTTAGGATAAAGTTGTGTTGAGCAGGAGCTTTTTTATGTGGCGAAGGTTTTTATGATTTTTGTTAAAAACACAATTTACTTTTGAAGTTTCTGTTTTATTCCTCGTTTTATTTATCGCTATATTTAGTTTTTAACAACTAAATTGTTCTCTCATCGTGCAGATTGTTGATATTTTTTAATGTGTTTTGACTTAATTTTGTTTATTATTTTATTTTTGTATTTTTCAACCTTTTATTTATTAATTTTGTTAACTGTTTTTCTTTGAGGTAGATATTTTTTATAATTATATTTTTCAACTTTATTTCCTTTCAACTTCAATTTTGTTTTAATAAGCTTGTCCTTGAACGCACCACTTAGGCTACAGATGATTCACTTTTGTTTTGGACTTTTATTTACTTTTGATTTTGTGTTTATAAACGTTTAATTTAGGTTTTCTCTTAAACCTTTTAGTTGATTTTTTAACTTTTCATTATTTATTTTACTTTTTCTCAACTTCTAAATTATGTTTTCATGAACTTTTATATTTTTATTTGATTCTATAACGAGATTAAAGTCGTAACTCGATTTGTTTTCCAACTTTTTAAAACATTTTCCCGCCAAAAAAACGAAAGAATCTTCACCCGAGTCTCGTCGTCCTCCAGAGAACGTCCGTCCTGGTCCTCACTGGACGAGGGCGGTTGGAACCGGTTCCTGCTCCGAACGCGTCTTGAAAAGATCACCGACTGGAATTTGATTAAAAAAAAACCAAAAAACTTTGACACAAAACTTCAATATTTTCTTGTTTCGCATGATTCTTTTTTCTCAAAATGTGTTTTTAACCTTTTGTGTCGTCTCCGGGTCAAAGGTCAACAACCTCCACCACTGCAAATGTGTTTATAGAAGCCAGGGAGGTCGTTGACCTTTGACCCGGAGACAACACCAGGGTCAACATCATCATTATTTGTTTTACTTCCATGAGTCAAGAAAGGATCTGTGGGATCAGGTTGAAGGTCAGAGGAAGTAGTCGTGCATACGTTTGAGGTCGAAGGTCAAAGAAATCAGAAGTCACCTGTACAAATCCCGGGACCATGTGACCAGGTTTGATTGACAGTGCATTCTATGTCCGAGCCCAGTAGAGTGAACCCGTTGGTGCACTGGTACGTGACGCTGCTGCCGACCCCGTACACGTCCTTGGGCTCCTGCGCAGAAACACGTGGTGAGGGAGCGTTGAGGCCGGAGGTCAGAGGTCGTGAGCACCAGAATGTATCCGTTGATGAGGACGGGAGGAAGTTCACACGTGGGAGGAGCGGTGGCGTTGGCCTGGAAACACTGAGGCTCCACCGATCTAAACAAACAAACAAACAAACAAACAAATGTTTCTCCTTCAAGGTCACGGTCCAGAAAAAAACGTCTTGCTGACCTTGAATATTCTATTTCCTTCTCCTCGCACTCGGACGTCTCCCTGCTCTCCCCCGCACACTCCTCGCCGCCATTTTGAGGAGCGGGATTGGAGCAGGTGCGCTGCCGTGACCTCTGACCTCCAGAGCACGTCCAGGCGGACCAGCACGACCAGCTGCCGTCGATCGCCCCTGAGAGTGGAGTTGGAGAGAGAGAGAGGAAATCTTGTTGACCCTTAACCTCGCCCACTCTTATGCGAGTGGTCGAGCGTGGAGGTTCGTCACCGCGCGTCATCAATGGGCTCGACCCCCGAGGGACTGGTTGTATAAACAAAGCGGGGCGTGATTACAGCTGGAGGAGGAGTGAAGCCATCATTACGTCATAATGGACTCTCGTAACCTCTCGTTCGTCCAGATTTCAGAGCAACTTTATAAAGTAATACGTTTAAAAACATGGTCATGATGAGGAACTTCATCTTGGAGAAGAACATTCACTTCATGGCACCAGAGTCAATTCAATTCAATTCAATTCAATTCAATTTTATTTAAAGTGTCTTATCATAACAAAGTTATCTCAAGACACTATACAGTTGAAATAAGACTACAGTTGATTAAGGAAAAATAGATCCCAGCAATTCAACAAAGAGCAAGAAACAAATCACTGTACAGTGAGCAATGGCGAGGAAAAACTTCCTTTTAGAAGGCAGAAACCTCGAGCGGAACCCGA
The DNA here is from genome assembly GCF_982586985.1 of Callionymus lyra. Taxonomy (NCBI): domain Eukaryota; kingdom Metazoa; phylum Chordata; class Actinopteri; order Syngnathiformes; family Callionymidae; genus Callionymus; species Callionymus lyra. The sequence continues at coordinate 50,524,734 of NC_141818.1, read as the reverse complement.
CTCATTGTTGACGGCCTGCCGCTTTGACCGGCTGGGAGGAAGGATGGGGGGGTAGACAGATGGATAAGGAGAGGAGTGAGGGAGGATATAGTGAGAGAAAAGAGGAGAGTGTGGGAGGGTCCATGGGGGTGCTGGAGAGAACTCTGGATCTGATGACGTGGTGATCACTAGTTGATGTTTAATATGTTTTTGGTTTTGGTTTTGTTTTTACAATTATATGAATCTTTAAAACGTAATCGAGTCATTTTCAAACTTTTCATTTTGATTTTATTAACTTTCTTTTTTTTTAAACAAATATGTTTCTTTTAAATTTTTTTCATTTATTTCAATTTCAACTTTTTATTTTACTTTTGCAAATGTTTTATTTAGTTTGTCATTATTTGATGTATTTTTTTTTCAACTTTTTCAGTTTTATTCTCTTCATCTACAACATGAAGTCCAGACTCACCCGACCGGTCCTCCGGGTCGGCCCCGGACCCACAGGCCGGTCCGGAGGTCCCGGGTCGACAGATGCACTTGCACTCCCCCGCGACCCTGAAGGCCAGACCGTTGTTCTCGCAGCGAGGGCAGCGGCAGACGTCCTGCTCGCCCAGATGCTCCTCGAAGGCCCGACGCAAGTTCAGCCTCTTCCGGGCCGAACACGGAACCTCCCGGACCAGCAGCCACAGCGGCCGCAGCTGCGACGGAACCGGCGTCAGAACACGGAACCACAACATGTATATTCATGTGTATATTTTGGATTTATTCGATCTGTTTACAACGTTTTATTTATTTATCACGATCAACTTTATTATTTTATTTTAAAAACACGTTATATATTTATATATACAAGTACAAATAATATTTTAGTTTTATTTATTTTTCTTTCCCATGAACGTTTCATTTTGTTTCATGACGTAAACGATGTAGACGTTTTTTTTCAAATGATTAAAGTATGAAAAATAAATCAAAATTCAAAAACAAAAAGGCGGAAAATCTCAAATAAAAGTTAAAAAAAAAGAGAAGAAATAAAAGAAAAAGAAAAATAGAAAGAGTCGAAGGGGAATAGGAAGTAATAAAGGAGAGAAGAAACAGTTAAAGTAAGAGAAGAAATAGAGTTGAAGAAGAGAAGAAAAAAGAGAAGAAAATAAAGAAGAAAGAGTTGAAGAAGAGGAGAAAGAAGAGAAGGAAGAGTTGATCAAGAGATGAGTTGAAGAAGAGAAGAAAGAGAAGAAGAAGAGGAAAAAGAAGAGAAGGAAGAGTTGATCAAGAGATGAGTTGAAGAAGAGAAGAAAGAGAAGACGAATAGGAGAAAGAAGAGAAGGAAGAGTTGAAGAAGAGAAAAAAGTTTGAAGAAGAGAAGAAAGAAGAGAAGATAGAGTTGAACAAGAGAAAAAAGTTTGAAGAAGAGAAGAAAGAAGAGAAGATAGAGTTGAAGAAGAGAAGGAAGAGTGAAAGAAGAGAAGAAAGAGTTGAAGAAGAGAAACAAGTTGAAGAAGAGAAGAAAGAGACGAAGAAAGAAGAGAAGATAGAGTTGAAGAAGAGAAGAAAGAGAAGAAGAAGAGGAAAAAGAAGAGAAGGAAGAGTTGATCAAGAGATGAGTTGAAGAAGAGAAGAAAGAGAAGACGAATAGGAGAAAGAAGAGAAGGAAGAGTTGAAGAAGAGAAAAAAGTTTGAAGAAGAGAAGAAAGAAGAGAAGATAGAGTTGAAGAAGAGAAGGAAGAGTGAAAGAAGAGAAGAAAGAGTTGAAGAAGAGAAGAAAGAGAAGAAGAAGAGGAGAAAGAAGAGGAGGAAGAGTTGAAGAAGAGAAACAAGTTGAAGAAGAGAAGAAAGAGAAGAAGAAAGAAGAGAAGATAGAGTTGAAGAAGAGAAGGAAGAGTGAAAGAAGAGGAGAAAGGGTTAAAGAAGAGAGGAAAGAAGAGAAGAAAGAGTTGAAGAAGAGAAGAAATTAAAAAGAAAGCTTGGAAAATGAGAAGAAAGAGTAGAAGAATTGGAGGAAGAATGAAAGTAGAGGAGGAAGAATTATTGTAGAGGAGGATGCATGAAAGAAGAGGAAGAAGAATTAAAGAAGAGGAGGAAGAATGAAAGAAAAAATCTAAGATAAAAGTAAAAAAAAGGAAATGAATAAAAAGTTGACACTGAACTGAGTGTTGCAGACCAAACTAATAGATCACAGAGACAGTAATATCCTCATTTAACTTGAAATAACACTTTCTCTTTTTACTCTTAACACAGACTCACACCTATAACAACACAACACACACACACTTTGTTAAATATACATTAAAACAAATGTGTGTCATGTGATCAGAAAACAATCATGGTCATGGATCACCTTTCTACTGATCATCTCGGGGAATTCTTTGATGGTTTCTGTCCATCGAGTGAAGAGTCCACACTTGTTCTGGTCGTTGTCAAGCGTCAGCAGGTCTGCGTCTCCACCTCCACTCAAGTCCCTTCTTTCATATCCAAGATGAAGACGTGGTCGATGTTGTTGATGTTGATCGCAGGACGAGGTGGACAGTCCTGCGCACTCACTCTGGTCTTCCTGACATCCTGTGAAGAAAACAAAAAAACATGTAGATGTTCAATCATGAGAACAATGTGTTCATTAGGAAAAGATAATTGAAGTTTTTTCACTGACTGAACAGTTTCTCCGTCTCTTCGTTGACGAGGTAGACGCCTTTGAAGGATCCTCCCAGACTTCCCTCGGACACATAGTGGGTTCCAAAGTCCTGCAGGATCCTCCTGTAGGAGGCGTAGTCGTAAGCCCGGGGCAGCTTGGACAGCGCCCTCCAGAAGTCTTCGTACAGGATCAGATACTCGGGTGAGTTCGTGGACATCTTGAGTAGAGTGATGTCCTTCTTCACCACCATGATCTTCAGGTCCTGTGAGAAGAACCTTAGTCAGATGAATCTTCTAACAACTTCTAACATCTCCTAACATCTTCAAACATCTCCTAACATCTTCAGACATCTCCCAACATCTCTTAACATCTTCAAACTTCTCTTAACAACTTTTAACATCTCCTAACATCTCTTAACATCTTCAAACATCTCTTAACAACTTTTAACATCTTCAAACATCTCTTAACATCTTGTAACATCTTCAAACATCTTCTACCATGCCCTTAAATCTTCAAACATCTACTAACATCTCCTTAAATCTTCAAACATCCATTAACATCTTCAAACATCTTCTAATATCTTTTAACATCTTCAAACATCTTCTAACATCTCTTAACATCTTCAAACTTCTCTTAACAACTTTTAACATCTTCAAACATCTCCTAACATCTTGTAACATCTTTTAACATCTTCAAACATCTCCTTACATCTCCTAACATCTTCAAACATCTCCTATCATCTCCTAACATCTTCAAACCTCTCCTATCATCTCCTAACATCTTCAAACATCTCCTATCATCTCCTAACATCTTCAAACATCTCCCAACATCTCCCCATAACTTCAAACATCTACTAACATCTTCAAACATCTTCAAACACCTTCTAACATCTCCTATAATCTCCTAACATCTCTTAAAATCTTCAAACTTCTCTTAACAACTTTTAACATCTCCTTACATCTTCTACCATGTCCTTACATCTTCAAACATCTCCTATAATCTCCTAACATCTCCTTAAATTTTCAAAAATCTCCCAACATCTTTAAACATATTCAAACATCTTCAAACATCTCCTAACACCTCCTTACATCTCCTAACATCTTCAAACATCCTCAAACATGTTCCAACATCTCCTAACACCTCCTTACATCTCCTAACATCTTCAAACATCCTCAAACATGTTCCAACATCTCCTAACACCTCCTTACATCTCCTAACATCTTCAAACATCCTCAAACATGTTCCAACATCTCCTGCTCACTGCACTTGTTTCCGGGATCTGATCCAACTGCTCCTTTGGAAAGACGTCCCAGGCGTCCTTGTCCTTCATGAGGTCTTTGGCGTAGTGCCACTTGCTGGGATACACCTTCAGAGAGAAGTTCTTCTCAGGTTCCATCTAAACAAATATAAAAAACAAAACTTCAGCTCCATCTTGGAGATCAAATAAAAGGGCTTGTATGAAATAGATACAGCATGAAAGAGTTGATGGATGGATGGATGGATGAGTGTTGAAGAAGAAAAGAAAGTATTGAAGAGAGGAAAGTGTTGAAGAAGAGAAGAAAGAAAAGAAAAAGAAAAATAGAAACAGTTGAAGTGGAATAGGAAGTAATAAAGAAGAGAAGAAACAGTTAAAGGAAGAGAAGAAATAAAGAATTAAAAAAGAGAACAAAAAAGAGAAGAAAATAAAGAAGAAAGAGTTGAAGAAGAGAAGAAGAAGAGGAGAAAGAAGAGAAGGAATAGAAGAAAGAGTTGAAGAAGAGAAGGAAGAGTGAAAGAAGAGGAGAAAGGGTTAAAGAAGAGAGGAAAGAAGAGAAGAAAGAGTTGAAGAAGAGAAGAAATTAAAAAAGAAAGATTTGAAAATGAGAAGAAAGAGTAGAAGAAAAGAAGGAAGCGTGAAAGTAGAGGAGGAAGAGTGA